>NC_142032.1:98542297-98835654 GCF_982192425.1 Myodes glareolus
TGAATAGATGGAAAAGGTAAGTCCTATGTTTTTTTTCTGATTTGCAGAGGTCAAGAGATGAAGAAATTAAGCATATCATAATATAAAAATCAATTCAGTCCAACTTCAAAAGTTCCCACAATCTATCACAGTCTCAAGAATGTTTAAAAGTCTAATACTCAAAGTCTCCTCTGAGAGTCATACAATCTCTTGTGATCCCATATAAAATTAAAATAAAAAATCAGATTACATTTTTCAGCACATAATGGCACAGGATATACATAATCATTCAAAAACATAGGCAAGGAAGCATAATGAAGAAATACTGGATGAAAACAAACCTGAAAAACATCTGGGCAAACTCAAATCTCTGCATCTCCATGTCTGATGTCAAAATGTTCTTTGAATTTCCATTTGAATGCAGCTCTTTTGAATGCAACAAACTTCTTTCTTATGGGCTGATTCCATTACCCTTTAGCAGCATTCCTCAGCAGTTCTCCCATGACTCTGACATCTCTAATAGCTTGGATTTTCCAAGGCAATTTAGATTTCAAATTCACAGCTTTGTAAAATGACCTCTCTAGTCTCCATTCAGGGACATCCCTGAAACAAGTCTGGACTAAGTTGCTTTCCTTAGTCTCTGGGTCAGACTCCATAGCCTTGTTCTTCTATCCTTAAGTCTAGAGCTATGTGACTAAAGCTGCCAAGTTTTGATGTTTACTGGGGCTGGAACATGGCCTCCTTGTTCAATTATAACTTCACCAACTTTTTTTTTTTGACTGTTACCTTCATTGCCTAAGCTTTAATGAACTTGAACATGTTCTATAGACCAGGCTGACCTCAAACTAAGAGATCTACCAAATTCTAGCTTCTGAATGCTGGGAATAAATGTCTGTACAACTATACCTGACTATAACTTTTCTTTAATTCCTTTTTACAAGTTAGACACTTAGCTGGGTGGACTCTTATCCTGAGGTCACGGCTGCTTTTACTCCATTTCTTACTCCATTTATCTCCTTCAATACAGGAATTAACTCTTCCCAGTGTCCCCTTTCTCAATCTCTCCTCTTTATGCTTTTATTCGCTCAGCTTTCTCCTTTTCATTATAAATTTTCATTACAGTTAACATGAATAACCACATAACAGAGTCTATGATGGACTATTTTGAGATTTCATTTGACAAGGGAATTAATCAAAACTCTTTACTTTTGCACAACTAGACTTTTTGTGCAAGGGCAACAATCAGCCACAGTCTTCACTAAAATATCACAAGAATGATCTCTAGGCAGCATACTAAAATTCTTCTCCTTTGAAATATCTTCAGCCATCCGGCCCCCCCACACACACAGTTCAAATAATTCTTAGTGACATGTTCCATGTTTCTACTGCTATAGCTCATTAAACCAGTGCTTTAAGTATCCCCCTCCTTTCCTAAATCAAAGTACCAAAGTCCAAATTTCTCCATTCAAATCATGATTAGTCCTGCTACAGCAATACCCCACTCCTGGTACAAACCTCTATTTTAGGGTTTCTGCTTCTCTGGGGAGACTCATGACCACAGTACCTTTTTTATTTTTTTATTTATTTTATTTTTTTTAAAACAACAAAGTGTGTTTATTTAACTGACAACAGAGAAAACTGGTAAAGAAATGCTGGTGAATTTGGTCAAGTAAGAATTAGAACCGAGGAGCTCCATACTCATCTGGCAACCATTCGATGTTGTATCTATGGTGAGAAATATACATGATAGTAACCCCAGGGATCTTCCGGATTCTTCATTTGAGGTCCCGATCAACTGTAGCCACAATGTGCTGAGTGACTCTGTATCAAGCAGTCATCAGCATAGGTTCCTTTGTGTAGGCATAGAAGTCAATCAAATCGTGGATCCTTGGTGATTCTTAGTGCCTCTCGGTACTTTTGGCCCAGTTTCTCAGTTTCAGCCATCACACAATTAGTTACACAAGGGATACACTTGGCATACAGACTGTCCATAATGGACTGCACTTAGTCTAGTTTGGCTTTGATGGAAAAGTTGACGAAGTTAGTGTCAACAAGAATGTGGTACTGTGGACCCAGCTGTGTATTGTACTAGAAGAATAAGCAGGAAGGATGTTGGGGGACTTGTCTTTCCTTCAGCGCACTGAGATCTTTCTTCTCCTTCTTTTTAAGATTTAATCTATTCTCTTTAAGTCTCTCATCTCATAAGGAGACCGCATATCAAGAAATAAGGGAGGTTCTAGAAAGAGGCTTGTGTAATGGTGCTGTCTTACAATGGAATTGAAGGGGCTGAGGCTAAGGGGATTCTCTAGAAGACCTCTGGTGCAGGAAAACAGTGGAAAGAAGAGCTGGTCAGAACACTTTAACTTAATGCATTATTTAGCTAGGTGTTGGAGTATTCTTCCTGTTCTGAAGCCTGGGTATTCTATATTTTCTGAAGACTGAGGTCTGTAGGGAATGGGAAAATAGCACTTCGTACCTAAGGTAGGAAAGCAATGTTGAGTTTTCTTAGAAACAAAATTGTGTCTGCTATCACATTATATATTGCTAGAGGTAGTCCAAAATGAGAAGCTATGTAAGAAAGTCTGTGAGCAACCTCTTTCCTGTGTTCCCTCAGACATGGTAGAGAAGTTAATAACCAATCTGAGAATATATCTACCAGTGTGAGTTTAGAGCAGATTCACTAAGAAGGTGGAAGGCAAACATCCAGTCTAGTGAAAGATGATCTCAGGCACAGTAGTAGGGAAGGGAAAAGATCTGAGAACTCCTTGGGTGACAGCTTGAGAGAAGATACGACATTGAAGTTTGGTGATAAAGGCAGCCTGTTACAATGTGATGGAGTAGAGCTAAGTTTTGAGTAAGGTGGAATAAATACATTGCTATCTCATATGGAGCTTATCATATGATGCTGAAGGGGTGCCTGGTCTCTAGCAGAAAAGGAATAATAGGGTTACTTCAAATACACCAAGAATCTTTGAAGATTACTTCCCTTTTTTTATTTGGAGAACTTTCTGATGAGACAAGGAATAGAAGAGTAAGTTCATTAATAGAGGACGAGACAGACTTAGGATGTATTGGGTTCAGAGAATTGGATGGGTATGAAGTAGAGGCCAGTGCTTCCAATTTAGCAATTGCATTAGCTCCAGTGTTGTCTTTGGCTATCTGCTCAGAAGTGCCTTAGTGGCTTTTGCGGTAGATGACAAGGTGAGTTGTAAGTGCTTGTGAGTTAGTTTGCTTTTAATTAGCAGAATCTGCTTTAAGATGAGAAAACTTCACTTTACCAAATTACGGCATGAAATTGGAGAATGTGGTAAGCATCTTGATGTCAGTGTGGTTATTTGTTGACAAGAGTTTCTGTTCTGCCCGATCCTTTTGCATTTCTGTCACAAAGAAACACACAGAGGTCTAAATTATTTATAAACTGATTGGCCTATTAGCTCAGGCTTCTTGTTAACTCTTATAACTTACATTAGCCCATAACTGTTTATGTTAACCACGTGGCTTGTTACATTTATTGACAAGGCAGTCACATCTTGCTTCCTCTGCATCTGGGTGATGGCTACAAACTGAAATTTCCCTCTTCCAAGAATTCTCCCCCTGACATCTACACAAATGTTCTACCATGAACATGCTCTGCCTACACCAAATAAATAAATTGCAAAATATTATAAAGAAATATAAAGAAAAAATCTTTTGCTCTCTCAGTCAAATCTCAGAAAACAGACACACATCGTAGAGGGCACCTGTGCTGTGGGAAGAGATCCTGGGTAAATATCTAACTGAAGGAGC
Organism: Myodes glareolus; assembly: GCF_982192425.1. Classification (NCBI taxonomy): domain Eukaryota; kingdom Metazoa; phylum Chordata; class Mammalia; order Rodentia; family Cricetidae; genus Myodes; species Myodes glareolus. The sequence goes on from NC_142032.1 coordinate 98,546,063, forward strand.
AATTCTTTTCCCTCCTTACCACGTTTTCCTATATATCATATTTCTTGAAGTTTCTGGGACAATAACTTTCATGTGAAGCACTTTCTTGTCCAAATAATTGTCAGGGCTCTTTGGATTATGCTACTGACTGCAAGATTATGCAATGAGAGCTCAGCACAGTCTTCAGGGGTCCACTCATCACAGATGCTTGTCTCATGTGGGACACACCTCATTTAGCAAGGCATGAGGAGTATTGTTACCAGAGATGCACATCTTCTTAACGTTTTCTGAAAGACAGTATGCAATACTGCCTCTGAATGTTTTATGCTGTCTCTTTGCAGACATCCTATATGAAGAGCTCTTTCACTCAGATTACAGTTTGGGAATTCTTCCTACATCACTACAGTGTGTTAATAGTTTACTGAACATAATTTTCCTTGTGCATTGATATATTGGATGACTGGTACCAGCAGTACATGATTCTGACAAGAACGTAATCACTGTATATGCCCTTGTTCCCTCAACCAGGTCTTTGTATAAACTTAGAAGTCTATCTCCTGCACACAGCTTGTCAGTGTTAGTGTCCAGGCAAAGAGACCTCATTGAGACATTCAGAGATGCTCAAGGACAAGAGTTATGATATGTCTAAACTTGTTGAGCCTTAAATCTCAGGAGAGAGAGAGAACAAGTGTGTCCTGGAGTTACTCTGTCAGCAGATAGGAAAGCACTACCTTAAGACTGATTTACATGCTTCTCAAAAGAAAAAGGTGAGAGGTTAGGAGTGTTTATCATGAGCTACTGCAGGTTATGAAACAATTATAGCTTACTCTGAAAGCTGTAATTTCTTCTGTAATTTCACGTATACAAAAACAGCCATGAATCTCCTTATTACCATGCATTTTCATATAATGAGTACATGTAATCTCATGATTGCATCTCAATCTTATGGGCACACACTTCCGTGGATGGTAAATAGATGACTTTTCATTTAGTTATGTAGTTTTGATACATAGAATATATAGGGAGACATGCTTCATAACTAGTTAGTGTTCCACTAAGACTACAGACATCTGAAAGCCTGCCTTAGTAGCTACACATGATTAACTCATTTTCACTTCAGAACACGTTTAACTAGACTAAATACTTTTTTTAAAAAAGAAAACTTTACAGTTGACACAAGGTCAGAGTCACAGATGTCCAACAAAGTTTACTAAGAAAAAGCATGCCAATTTTTCACTTGTCAGTCTGTTAACAATGGATCTGTCTATCAAAGTTGTCATTGGGCACTGTACATGCCCCCATCTGGTGGAGGTTTACACCAATGGCCTTGTACCTTTTTGTTGCCATGGTGAGTGGCTCATCTCCTTATGTCATCATGGTTCCTAAATGTGAAGAGATTTTAGAATAGAAGAAGAATCTCGAAGAAGAAACATGGAGAAGTTAGAAGGAGGACTGGATTATTAGAGTAGAAACAGAGTAATAAAGAGCACAGGAAATGAAGAGCATCATCCTGACTGTGTGAAGTTACTATGAAATCCTTTACATTTTCTTTGCTTTTGGGAAGCATTTCACCTATGAAACCCTGGGAAGGATCTGGAGTCGGCCTCTCAGCCTCTACAGTATTAATGCCTACATGAGAGATAATAGTATGTCGTTGTGATCTTGTAACTTCTGGGTATTTTAGAATGCTGTGTCTCAAGCCAGGGGTAAAGTTACAAGTCAGATACTCTTATTCTGAATAAAACTAACTGATGTTACTTGCAGGTCAACATTTAAGTAAGCCACCCAAATTAAATGTTTAATGTGTTTCAATTATAAGAGTTTCCATTTCACAGCAATGGAAATCCCAGTTAAGATATGGTTCAAACAAGAAATCTCTGTACCATTGCTATTGAATTTATTATCCATTGTGATGAGTTTGATTTTTTCTTATATTCCTTCTCAGTAGATAAGAAAATATTTATTTGTGAAATATATTTGGAATATAACACCAGAGTTAAAATCAAGAACACTGTATTCCTAGGAAGTAAAGACAACAAAGGAGGGGAGTGAATATTTTGAACAACAAAAAAATATAAGTATATTAACACATTTAACTAAACTGATTACATATTTTTTCCTTGTGCCTATACCATCTGTACCTCTTGTACTGTTTTATTTGATACTTGGATTATTTGAAGCAATTTTGTGTCTTTTAACTCTAGTCTCTGAAAACACCTATAACCTCATGTGGAGAATCTTGCTTGCACAGCAGGAACGAACATATTCTAAACAGAAACTGAGCTACCAGATTATGAAAACAATGGGCCATCAAGAACTTGAAATTTCCTAGAGAATCTCAGGCGAGGAGAAGAGGAAGCCTACATCCTGCCCAGCCAGGGCAGAAACCTGTACTCTAGGAAGGAGATTTGCAAGTTGTCAGATTTTCTTAAAGAAGGAACAAAGATGGCAAATGCTGGGCAGGTGTGCTACTCTATTTAAACTTCAGCTCATCAGGTTCCTGAAGATGGACTTGCAGGGTGTTACCGGATCTTTTTCCCTTTCCACCGTCGGACCAAGCTGAATAAATCTTGTTTCTCTGTTTTCTTTTATTTTTAGTCAACGACAGGTATCCAGACCTGACGCAGTGGGCACATGGTGTGTCCCTGAGACCTGGCACAGGGCCATATCTAATCCTTAGGAAAGCCTGGCTTTTGATAGATGACTGTAACTCTTACCTGTGGTTCCTCATTTGATCTTTGTATTGACTCAGATTTTAGTTTGAGGAAGTAAATGAAGTTATAGTACAGAGGAAATTAGATAACAATATAGCATTCTTTCAAATGTTCTTTTAACTAAATTATATTTTCCCATTTTCTATATACAATAATAAAAGCCTGGATTAGGTAGAAATCAGAATCTTACGTGTCTTGTATATATAACATGGTCTAAATTTAGTTTTAATACTTAGGAAGGGAAATAGGGACAGTTTTAATACTGGCTTTATTATGACAGAATTTAACTTCTGTTTGAGTGGACAAATGTTAACTTTTGTACATATGAAGTATTTCCTTAAAAAGTATTATTCCTAAAAATATGAATATTTTAAAACTCTATAAGAATACTACAGAATACCTTTAAAAATCAAAAGATTTTCTCTTAGATATAAAACACCATGAGTCAGTGCCTTATTCTGGGTTTCTATTGCTTTGAGAGACACTATGACCACAACAACTCTTACATAGGAAAACTTTAAACTGGAGCCTCCTTATTCAGAGGTTTGGTCCATTAGCATCTTGGTGGTGGCATTTGGGCAGAAAAGGTGCTGGATGAGGAGGAGAGAGTTGTACATCTTGATCCACAGACAGCAGAAGCAATGTGTGTCACACTGAGCATTTTGTGAGCAAAGAACTCAAAGCCAATCCCACAGTGACACACTTCCTCCAACAAGTTCACACCTACTCCAACAAAGTCACATCTCCACAGACTTTTCTGCCTTTCCTCCCATGTTCCTGACCCCAAAACCAGCTGGTAGCAGCCAAATAGGGCTGCGAGGGAATTCTATGTTGGGTGCCAGTGTCATGAATTAGTTCCTAGAGTGGCCTCTCTGCCACCTCTGCCATGAGCAAAGATCGTCTCCCTGCACTTTACCTGCACCTTCCAGGGCTGCAGACTCTGCTGTACCCAGCAGGAGACCTGCCTAGTGTGGTTATTGAACAGTCAAAGACCTTCACAGACACACGGTCTGTGATTTATACTAAAAAACTTCTTGATTTGAGTATATTTTTCAGCATTCAACCTAAAATCAGATCTAAACCAAATACGTGGATTCAAGTGCACTCCAACACCTACTGGCAGGTGACAGTCCTTGCCCTACTCCAGCTGATTAAACACAGGTGAGATTTATTATTCTAACTATAATTCAAAAGTTACTGATTTAATACGAGCATTATGTCAGACAATCTAACCGTCCAAGATTTCAATAGCCTTTTCATTTCCAGCATGTGTGAGGTTTTACAAGACATTTATGATGTCCCTTCTACATTGCTTTTCCTATTCCTAGGGTTTAGTTTTGTACTCAATAATCTTTTCTTAAAAAATATAGTTTGATAATAGGAAAATGATGCAGTCTTTACAGACTGAATCCAGGCTTTTGGGGGGAAAAGTTGCAAATATAAAGAAGGATATGACCATCTTAACTAACAATTTTCAGTCAGCTGAGGTACTTTTAAACTTGGTACAGGCTGGTACCAAGCTTCTTGAAGAGTAGATCATACATCTACAGGAGAACACAAACACTTTAAATATCAAAACTCAGTCGAATGAGGTGCTTTTAGAAGTGGTACAGACTAATAACAAACATTTCGAAAAAGAGATTGCACATCTGAAGGAGGATACTAGGACTTTGCTTAATTAGACTCAGTCAACTGAGATATTTTTGGAAAAGGTACAGTCTGATAGCAATTTATTTAAAGAGAGATTCAACAATCGAGAAAGAAAAAGCTGATTTGGCATATAATAGTAACTATTTAAAAAGAAATTCAGTACTCTGGAGAAGGAAATAGCAGATTTTGCACATAATAGTAATTTATTTGAAGAGACATTCAGCACTCTGGAGGAGGTATCAGCTGATTTGACACATAAAAGTAATTCATTTAAAGAGAGATTCAGCACTCTGAAGAAGGAAACAGCTGATTTGGCACATAAAACTCAGTCCATGACAGTGTGTGCTGAAACATTATTTGAGAGAATTCACACTGTTGAATGTATTAATCAGACTCTGTCAAAGGGGTATGGCAGATTGACTGATAGAATGTCTCTCCATGAAGGTAATATGCATGCCATGAAGATTATGTCCAAGGATGACAAATTATCTCTACTGGACAGACTTCATACCTTAGAATTCTCAATGAGGGCATTAGAGCAGAATACTGGACAGGTGGTCCAGTCATTACAAAAGGCCTTGGTAAATAGATTTGAAAAGACTGAGGAAATTATCAACTTTGATGACCAGAAGAAAAAGGTAAAAGGGCAAAATTTAACCTCGTCAGTATGTAAAAATCTCCAATGTAGCATCCCCAGAGATCTACCTGCCTTTCCAATAATAACATCAGAAATGGTATCTGGCTTCAAATACCCTAAGGTTGTCAAGGAATATACATGGAAGCTATACATATGACTGATCTAAAAGAAATTAAATGAGCAATTGTGGCTTACAGACTACAGTTGTCCTTTGTTAGGGAGATGGACAAAACCTGGGCTTTCAGTAACAGAGCCATACCTCATGCCTGGGCTCAGTTAATATCAGCAGTACTAGACCACAACTGCATGGGAGATGCTTTCTTAAAGAGGAAGCAGGAAATTTGGAGCAACAAGAAAAAGTGAAAGGAATTGAGATTGACCTAGATCAAATTTCTAGGTGAAGGACTTTACCCTGATCCTCAGGATCAAGCTCTCTATGATGACCACACCCTGTCCCTATGTACTACAGCAGCTTTAAAAGCTTGGGACAGAATTCAGGAACTAGGAAAGAGAGTTAAATCATATTTTTAGGTTAAACAGGGTCAGAGAGAACCTTTTAGTGACTTTTTGCAAAGACTAACTAAGGCTGTACAAATAGGGATAACTGACTGAGAAGCTAGATATATAATAATAGAACTTCTGGCTTATGCTAATGCCAACATAGAGTGTCAAAAGATCCTGGGGCCTTTAAAGATCAGATCAGCACCCATGGGTCTTGTATTCATTGACTGTCGAGACACTTGACTATGGTATTGAAGTATGTGTAGAAGAAGCGATTTCCAAAGTTAAGAGAAGACACCAAAATACCAACTGTTTTAATTGTGGCAGAATGGGACATATGAGAAGGGATTACAGACAATAGATTTCTAGAATTAATGCCTTCTCTGAGGATGACAGAAATAGGAGGACTCAGCCTTCAGGTTTATGTAGGAGATATGGCAAAGGCTGACATTGAACCGATGAATGTAGGTCAACAAAGAGAGACAAGGCAACCTGATACCATTGGGAAACACCATGGGGGGCCTCTCACAGGCCCCAATAACAAATGTGGTCCAGTCATTCCCAGCTACTGTGTCTCATCAGGAAAATTAAAAAGTTCCACATTTGCTGTGAAAAGCAATAATGGTCTGAATGATGAGATAAATATGGATAATGAGTCAAGAGCTCTAGTGAGACATAGAAAATGTGTATTCTGGCAGACTTCTATAAATGAATAAAGACCAAAGCTAAGAGTGTGTATAAATGGCATTTTTATTGAAGGCTTATTAGACACGGGTGCAGAAGTAAGTATCATTACTTCAGAATTTTGGCATCCAAATTGGCCTCTTCTGGAGGTTGATGTTAAGTTCATGGGAATTGTCAGGTAAGACAAAGCAAGAGTTGTGTTGAATGCATAGGGCCAGGAGGTCAAATAGGAAAGCAAAGGCCATGTATAGACAATATTACAGTAAATTTGTGGAGTTGTGACCTATTGCAGCAATGAAATACCCAGATTAACATTGTCGCAGCCCCTAATGTTTCTGAGGAAAATATTAGAACATATTACAGACGACAAACACCAGCGATTCAGGCTGTACAAGAACACAAAGCAATTGATAACCCTTCAAACATAACAACAGCCCTACCTTTAAAATGGTTGACCATTTTAAATCAATATGGGTTAAGCAACAGCCCCTAGCTGAGGAAAAGTTGTGGGCTTTAGAACAGCTGGTGCAAGAGCAATTAGATACTTGACATAGAGAAGAATCTACCAGCCCTTGGAATTCTCATGTATTTGTTGTTAAAAAAAATCTGGTAAATGGAGAATGGTGACAGATCTTAGAGCTATCAACAAGGTTATTCAACCTATTGTCCTTCTGAAATCTGGAATTCCTCTGCCCTCTCTGTTACCAAAGGGATGACCTCTCATAGTTATTGATTTAAAGGATTGTTTCTTCATTATACATTTACAAGAAAAGAATAGAGAAAAGTTTGCCTTCACAATGTCCATTTATAATATTTCTCAGCCTACTAGGAGGTACCAGGAGACTGTCCTTTCACAGGGAATGCTCAATAGCCCCACCCTATGTCAGTACTGTGTAAGTCAGCCATTGGAAATAATACGTAAGCAATTTCCTCAGTCTATAATTTACCATTACATAGATGACATTTTGCTGTCTGATTCAAACATAGAGATACCTTAGAAAGAATGTTAGAAGAAGTAAAGATAGTTTTGCCTAAATGGAGATAGCAGATTGCTCCTGGAAAATACAGAGAGGAAATGCCATCAATTATCTAGGTTATAATTCAGCAGGGAAAATATTAAGTCTTAAACTCTATATCAAGTATATGAGATGTGTGGTGTATTTAGTCTCAAAGGATTTTGATGACTCCAGCCCTCTAGTTGTGCTGCCTGCAACAAGTGGTTCCTACTTATGCTTGCTCCACTCTATGTTTGTAGCTCTCAGACATTTTTACCACCTTGGGAACATGTGGGAGATCTACCTCTATCCTTTTGAGGAAGATTCGCATTTATTCCTATATTGACTCCAGGCATTCCTGGTCCCACCAACAATGAAGAAGTGTTCTTCTCTCCCCAAATCCTCATCAGCATTTGTTGTGATTTCTTTTTCTGACTGTGGCCAATCTGTATGTCTTAAAATAAAATCCAGAGTTTTATACTGGGTTTTTCTTATAGTTAAGGATATTGAACATTTTAACAAATGTATTTTTTGGTCATGTGTTTCTTCTTCTGAGGACTCTCTGTTTAGTTCCATATCTTGTTTGTGCTGGAATTCTTTCTTGGTCTTTAGTGATTTAGTATTTTATATATTCATGACAGGAATTCTGACAGATATATAACTGGTAAGACTTTTTCCCATTCTTCCTCTTTATAATAATGATGTTATTCTTTTACATACAGAAGCTTTTTGGTCTCACGTGATACCATTTGTCAACTTTGATACTAATGTCTGTGATAGCAGAGTCCTTATTCAGAAATGTAGGCTGAATTGAGCATATGGAAGGCAGGAGTAACCAAAATGACATTGCCAGGAAGCAAGGAGGGAAGGGACATGACTGTTTACAATAAATAAAAAATAAAAAATAAACAAATAAATAAATAAAATTATTGGCGTTAAGATGGGGAGAGATGGCATAAATGCCTGATGCCTCCAATTCTCCATCAGGGGCTATGGGAGCTGCTGCTCCTGCAGATGTGACTGCTAATGTGATTGGCTAATTCTCCTCCCATTGCTTCTGGGATTTGTGGGGTTTTGATTTGTAAGATCCATGCTGTAAGGAAATAAACAAGTTCCTGCTTGGCTAGACTGTCTGCAGCGCCTGATTGTCTCCAGGATCTGGGGGCTACATGGTAAGCAGTGCACTTCCCCTCCTCAGCCAGCACCAGATGCAAGCAGCTGGCTCATTTCTTTCTGTGGGGCCTGCAGAGAGATCCCTCAGCTGGTGCCCAATATGTGGCCTGAACAGGGCATTCAGCTGAGGACAAGCTTTGAAGGGCAATGAGAGAGAACAAAGGTCTTATGAAGGAAGGGTAAAGTGCAGTGATGGAATGAAAGAGCAAGACAGAGGGGGGGTATGGAAATGAATAAATAATACTAAAGTACTTTGAAATTGTCATATAAAACTGACTAGTTTAGAAGCATCCTAAAATGCATAGCTATACACATATAAATTCAGTTTAAATAAAGTTATACTCTAAAGAGGATAATGCTTCCTCGAACACCATAAGTTATCCATTGTAAAGCCAGTGCCCTGTATGAGCTAGCTTTTTATAAGTTGTTTGTCAGATATTCCATATCAAATGCCCTAAAAGTTATTAGAAGTTATTGCCATTGCTCCTGTTTGCCCTCTGAAACTTGATAGTAAGACCCTATTGATGAAGACACTACATACTTGAGTCATAATTACTTAAAAAAAACAAACTGGTTCTGGCCTAAAAGCATTGTCCTTATTGGCTAGCTTTCAAAGTACTAGCAGGTGCTGTGCATGATATAAAAGGAGAAAAATAAAAGATTCCTGCCTCACTATCTGCTTGCTGGTTCGATGGCTGCGCAAATATTTTGACAGAAAACAGTCATTTTCTGATTGAGTTTTATACAAACTCCACAATATGGAATTCAAGATTATATTGTTAATTGAACAAAAAAATATTTATTTTACTCAGTGATGGATTGTAATGAAGATTTGTAAGCCAAATAACCTGTTTCTTCTCTACATTGTTTTTGGTTAGTGTTTGGTCATAAGTCATAGGGTAGGAAATAATAATATTATTCTGTTTAATAGACACAGTAATAAACTTATCCCTAAGTTTTTATCTTTGTACTAATATACCAGTGTTTCTATCAGCCCTGAGTCGACAAGGTTCTTTTGGATGAGATTAATTTAGAGACTAAAACCAGGTCAACATGCAGTGAAGAAGAGACTGCAGATCTCCTGTCACCAGCTGGGACGTTTATACTTTACCTTCTGCTCACTAGGTTCAGGAGCATTGTGGGAAAGGGTGCAGTGATATTGTCAGAGCCAGAGAGACATTGCTGGAGTGACACAATGTTTATTAGATACAACAATGCAGTTGTACACATGAAATCTCAATGGGACTACATGTGCAAGTCCTAGACAAAATCAAGCCAGCCAAGCTTTCAACGTGGATGGGAAGGGGCTCATGATGTCCTATCTCCTTATGAGAAGCTATTAGCAGTTGGTGGCTGCTGGGGGAGAATCACTGTTTGTCAGGCTGTGGGCTGTAAGGGTATCCATGCTCCCACATCAATGCATAAGAGGCAGAACTAAAGAACTCAGTCTATATTTTTTTTTAAAATAAGGCAATACATAAAAATGGGATAAAAAAGCAGTAGGACTTGAAGAATTAAAGAGGAGAGAATTTTATCAAAACACATTCTATACATGTATGAATTTCAAAAAATGTGAATTTAGGTTTAATGTCTATTTTCATTTCTTAGTTTGGAGTCTGTTCTGTTCATTATCTCACTTAACATTGAAGACTTGGAGTTAGAGAAATTTACTTTTTAATTTTTTATGGATTGTCAATATGAATTAATAATTTGAAAAAAATCTGACATAGACTTTCCTCCCATTCTGTGGAATTTCATTCATTGTGATGTTTATTTTCTTTTCAAGGCCAAAACGTTAATGTTATCTCATTTGTCAGTTTTTCAGGATATTTCCTAGGTTAATGCCAGACTTTTTCAAAAGATCTTTTCTTTAGACTTTCCTACGCTTACAACTATCTGCATCTATATACATTGGAGGCCACGATCCTCACATGAGGGAGAGCATATTGTTTTCTCATTCTGAACTTGTGTTTCCCCACTTAACACTGTATTTTTCCATATCCATCGAGCTCAGATGCTGGAATAGCCACATGGGTTAGTGTGGGGACTTGGTCAGACAGAGGAGACAGGTCAGTTGTGTTCAAGAACATTAGTGTGTGACAACTGCAGTCAGGAGTGCTCAGACAGTCCGTTAGGGCTTTCTGAAAAATGATTCAATTTCTGTTTCTCAGAAAATCCAAGTCCAGGCCTAATGGGAACCAGACAAAAACACCCTAAAATATCGCCATCCTCTCTGAGATTGTAGAGGCCCTGTCTTAGATATTTAATATCTCTATACTCTCATCCCAGTGCTAAACCTGGATGGGAGCTGGATCATTTAAGCACTGTTAAAGAGATCTGGAGATTTTTTTTTAACTTCCCGTGTATCAAGGCAAAGCAAGATGGTTTAAATTTGGAAAGTGAAGGTAAAATGAAATGCAATGTCAACAAGAAACAATAATGCCTAGGGAAGAAAACCATTTACAAAAAACATTTACTCAAATAAATCATATCCAGCTTATTTTGGTAAGAAGAGGCATTTCTATGAATCTGGATATTTATAAGTTTTGCACAAGCCCAAACCAGAAAACATTACAGCATACAGGAAAAGTTGGACATGAAAACCCACTGCTAGCTGAACACCATTAGCTTCTGACAGCTTCTAGGAGAGGGAACAGTGTGACCACACTCTAGGGCAGGCTGCATTCCCAGGAGTAGTTAGACAACCCAAACTGGGCTCAAAGAGGGATTAAGAAGTAGAAGGAAGAGAGGAAAGAGAAGGAGGAGGAGCAGGAGGAGGAGAGGACAACTTAAAGTTCTGTGAAAAGTGAGATAGGGATGGAGTAAGGCAAAAACTGCATTGTTTTCAATGCTCAAAGAATTAATAAGGATAAGATTTTTAAAGTATATTCTAACGTGCACTTGAGAATAATTATTTTACACAACTGTTTGTAATAATTATAACCATAGCAAGAAGAAACTAATGTACCTGCTATTTTGTTGTTATTGTTGGTGGCAGTGGTACAAGAGCTGTGTGTGTGTGTGTGTGTGTGTGTGTGTGTGTGTGTGTGTGTGTGTGCATGCGTGCATGCCTGTGCATGTGTTTGTGTGTGTGTGTCCATGTCCCTTCCTTTGATTTTGCTGGTGTGAGATTATTTCATGGACTTTCATGTTCATAGTTTACCTCCTTTGGTTGGAGTTTTCCTAGTGCCTTCTGTGTGGCAGTATTTGTAAATAGATATTATTTAAATATGCCTTAAATGGAATATTTTATTTTCTCCAACCACGATGATTGAAAGTTTTGCTGGGTATAGTAGTTTGGGATGGCATCTGTGGTCTCTTAGAGTATATCACACATCTGTTTAAGCTCTTTTGGTTTTTAGAATCACCATAAAAAAGTCAGGTTTAATCCTAATAGGTGCCTTTATACGTTACTTAGTACTTTTCCCTTTCTGCTTTTTGAATTCTTTCTCTGTTCTGTATGATTAGTGCTTTGATTATTATATAGCAAGAGGACTTTTTTCTGGTTCAATCAATTGAGAGTTCTGTATTCTTCTTATACAATGATAGGCACCTCCTTTTTTAGGTTAGAAAAATTTTCATCTATGATTTTTTGTTGAAAATATTTTCTGGGCTTTTGATCTGAAATTCTTCTTCCTCTATTTCTACTGTTCTTTGCCTTGGTCTTTTCTTTCTGTCCTAGATTTTTTCTATATTTTCTAACAGGATTATTTTATTTATTTTTTTTCTCTCTCAAAGTTTATTAAAATACGAAAGTCTCCATTTCCGCCCCTCCTCCCAACCCACTCCCACTCCCCCCACTCCCTCCCCTCCTCCCTCTCCATCCCCAAGAGCAGTCAGAGTCTCCCGCCCTATGGGTAGTTCAAGCTCTTCCCCCTCCCTCCAGGTCCAGGAAGGTGAGCATCCAAACAGACTGGACCCCAGAAATCCAGTATATGCAGAGGAAACAAGTTCCAGTGTCATTGTCAATGGCTTTTCAGAAAGACTCCAGGCCAGTCACATTCAGAGAATCCGGCCTCATTCAGAGAATCGGGCTGTATCACATGCTCGCTCAGTCCCAGTCAACTGGCCTTGGTGAACTCTCATTAGATCAGTCCCCTTGTATCAGTGGGTGATCGGACCCCTCGCGGTCCTGATTTCATTTTTCATGATCTTCCTCCTTCTGTTCCTCATTTGGACCTTGGGGGACTCCGTCCGGTGCTCCAGTGTGGGTCTCTGTCTGTATTGCCATCCATCATAAGATGAAGGTTCCCTCTGATCTTGCCTTCCTTACTCATGTTCTCTTTCCTTCTGCTTCTCGTTTGGACCTAGGGAGTTAAGTCCAGTGTTCCAATGTGGGTCTCTGTCTCCATCTCCATCCATCGCCAGATGAAGGATCTATGGTGATAAGCAAAATATTCATCAGTATGGTTATGGGCCAAGGCCAGTTCAGGCACCCTCTCCTCTGTCCAGAGAACAATCTTGAGATCTCTCCTTGAACCTGGGATCCCACTTATAATCAAGTCTCTTGTAAACCATATAATGACTCCCTTAGTTTAGATATATACTTCCCTGATTCCATACCCATCCTTCTTTGCTCCCCCCATCCCAGTCCCTCGAGCTTTCCCCATTCCTCCCCTACTCCCTTCTCTCTAACCCTCTCCCCTTCCAACAACCCTCCCAACCCCCCATGCACCCGAGGTTACCTGGCACTCTTGTCTATTTCCAATCTCCAGGAAGATAACTACATGACTTTTTTCAGGTTCACCTTCTTATTTAGCTTCTCTGGGATCACAAATAAAAGGCTCAAAGACCTTTAATTATGGATAGAATCCACATATGAGTGAATACATACCATATTCCTCTTTTTCGGTCTGGCTTACCTCACTCAGTAAAGCATTTTCTATTTCCATCCATTTGCATGCAAAATTCAAGATGTCATTGTTTTTTACCGCTGAGTAAAACTCTAATGTTTTCTTTTCTTCGGGTTCAAATGGATTCTAGCCATATAAAGGTCTTTGAGCCTATTATCAGGATTATTATAGATTTAACATTTGATTGTCTGATGCAACCATTTCTTCTATTGTATCTTTAATACCTAAGAGAGATTTTCTCTTTCGTGTTGTATTATTTGTGAAGATTGCCTCTGTAGTTACTGTTTGAATTCATTAATTTTTCATTTTCAGAATTCCCTTAATTTGTGTTTCCACTATTGCTTCTATTTCCATTTTCAGGTATCAAACAGTTTTATTCATTGAGTTCAACTATTGGTTTGTATTTTGTTGGCTTTTTAAGGTTCTAATATACTTATTTGCTTTGATTGTTTGTGTTTTCCTGGATTATTTTCAGGGATTTATCAATTTCCTCTTTCATAACCTCTATTATCTTCATATAGTTAGGTTAAAGATCTTTTTCTTCAACTTCATTTATGTTGAAATATTTAGGCCCTGCTATGGTGACATAGTGGCCTCTCATGGAGAGCTCTATTGATTATGTTTTTATTCTGTAATCTTTACATCTATGTTTGGGATGTTTATAGCTCTAGGCACTGATTTATGAGTTTGTCTATGATAGGTAGGTGCTTTGTTCCCTGGTTTCTGCTTCCCCTCTGAGTTTTCAAAGACCATGATAGCTGTGTGCTGCCTGTTTTTTCAGGGCTGCTCAGCTGGTGTGTTCACAGGGAATGGTTGCTAGGTTGGAGGCTGGGATACAGTGGTGAGTGGCAGGAGGTTAGAAGGGTATGATTCCTGCAGTTCACAGGAACTGTCAACATGGGTGGAGGGTGTCTGCTGCTGGTGATCCGTTACAGCACTAGGGACAAGACTGAGAGATGGGCTCTTCTCAGACTGAAGGCTTTAGAATAGTATGTAGTTTAAAGAGTCTCTTTAAAAGACACTTTTCAGCTTCATATGGAAATACATAGAAACAGAATAACTATAACAATTCTGAATAATGAAAGAATTGATGGGTGTATTCACTATCCCTGATTTCAAGTTGTACTGCAGAGCTAAAATTAAAGAAACTGCATGGTATTGACTCAAAATAAATGTGTCAATCAATGGAATCAAATTGAAGATCCAGACATAAATCCTAAGTCCTATTGACAACTGATTTTTCATAATGAAGCCAGAAAAACTCATTGGAAAAAAGACAACATCTTCCACAGCTGGTGCTTGTCAAACTAGATGGATGTGTGTAGAAGTATCCAAATACATCCATACTTATTACCCTGAACAAAACTCAACCCCAAATGGATCAATGCTTTCAACATAAAATTATTATTTATACTTTAGTATATTTATGGGATTCCCTAGTGTACAAAACAAGTACATCTCTGACTCTTGTACATTCCCTTGAGTTCTTTTGTTTTGTTTATTAATCCCAATCCATTAATACTTGTTTACTATTATTATGTTATCTTATATTATAATCCTTTAGAAACCAGTCTGTTTTTAAATGAAAGGAAATAGAGAATAGGTCCAAATGAGAGTGGAAATGGGGAGTAACTGGCAGGAGAAGAGAGTGTGGTAAAATAATCACCATGTATTATGTGAGAAATAAATTTTTGGCTGTGAAAAGAAAAACAGAAAATATCATTAAAGATGTGGTAATAAAGACAACATAGTAGTAGCATGGAAAAATAGACAGGTAAACCAATGAAATAGAATAAATATCCATAAATAAAGTGACAAAGCTATGCCCACTTAATTTTTGACAAGAGAAGCAAAACATACAATGAATAGAGGCAGTTTATTCAATGAATGGTGCTGCCAAACCTGGATTCTATTTGCAAAACAATGACTGTAGATTCATTTCATCCATCATACAAAAATCAGTTTGAGATGGAACAAAGACTTTGATTTCAAACTTGATGCCAAGTGGACAAGACCTTTCTTTGTAATAGAACACCAGCCTCACAGAACTTTCCCTCAGTATTAACAGATGGACACAGAAAAATCAAAAGCTTCTGTACAACAATGCAAACATCAGCAGAGCAGAAACAGCACACAGAATGGGAGAAAACTTTTAACAGCTACACTTCAGACATGGGGGTTAAGTCCAGAATTTATAAAGAACTTCAGAAATTAAGCAGTGAAATAAAACTGTCAATCAACAAACTGACACATGAAGTATACAGATAGTTTAAGATTGTAAGAAAGAAAGGAAGAGAGAGAGAGAGAGAGACAGAGAGAGAGAGAGAGAGAGAGAAAATGATTAATGAGTACCTTCAGATAAATGATCAATTTCATATCAATAATCATCAGGGAAATGAAAATTAAAACCACTTTGAGAGACCACTTGACTGGGGTCATAATGACTCTCATCAACAAATATGAGAATAAATGATAGAATATGGGTAAATAAGACTCTTCATTTACTATTGTTGGGGGTGAAAATAAAGTCAGGTGGACATCAGTTTGGATATTTTTCAAAACCTTAAAAATATAACTACTATATGGCTCGATTGTTTAACTCCTGAACATATATGCAGAGAACTCCTTACCCTACAAAAGAAATTTTCACTCTCAAGACTTTTTTAATATTTCTAAATTTTGAGATTATAATACATTATAATTACATCATTATACCCTTCCCTTTCCACCCCACACCTTTGCATCTACCACTTCTGTATTCACTAGGGCAAAAAACTGGAATCAATCAAGATGTCCATCAACAGGTGAATGGATAATGAAAATTAAGATAGCTAGATAGACAGACAGAAAGACAAATAGATATGGACAATATTCAGAAGAAAAATACAATAAGCACAGTCCACCATAAGTGATGACTTAAAATGTGAGGTCATGAAATCTCAGGAAAAAAAAGACCTTCATTTTCTATCTCATATGCATCACTTAGAACATATAGTCCTGCCTCAACTAGATTTGACAGGCTTAGTTGATGCCCACGGGAGGCCTTACTCTCTTTGAGGAGTGAATGGGAAATGAAGGAGAAGGTGGGAGAGGCGAACTGTGGATGGAATGCAAAATGAATTTTAAAAATTGAGATGTTCTTTGTAGTCTATTTTACATCCTACCCAGGACACAGTCTCTGTGGCCCCTGGCTTGGAGAACATTTCCTCTCTGCTCCCTGCTCTGCCGTTATGCTTTGCTGTTGTGTAATCTCAGGACTTTCACCTGTTTACATGGGTGGCACAGCCTCCATTCTTAGCAATAGTCCTTTGGGCAGTCCTAGCACATTGGTCTGACTATGCTTATAACCCTGGGGGAAAGAAGAAAATGTTCTGTATCATCCCACTTAGCATCCAGGTTAAAAGAGACATCTGCAAAATCCCCAAGTTTTCTAGGGTAGAGATGCCACTTCTATCCAGAGCTGTGTTACAAGGTTAATACCTAAATGTTAACTCTGTGTATTGTCTCTCCCTTCTGTTTTAGTTTGTACAAAAGCAGTTGCTAACCAAAAGGCAACTTGATTCTTGCTGGAATGCAACATTCTGTAATTTTAAAATATCTTGAGACATGGAAGGTGGGGGAGGGGAATATATGTAAAAAGGACTTTTGTTTTTGAAATCCAAGTGTGAAGAAAGTCTGCCTGAAACTTATAAGAAACAGAAATGTTGTAGTTGAACAATATAATGAAAGCAGGTATTTATTTTTCCTTTTAATTTATTTATCTTGGTGTATTTTCTTAGTATAATCTGTGTGATAGAGTTCAATGATTAACCAACGCTGACACTGATTTGTAACCTCCTGTGTTCCTCTGCCTCCAAGTTCCAAGCGCAAGGATTATAGGCTTGAGCCTCAATACTCAAAAAAGAAAGGTTTTTCAGATTCATTCCTGTTTCTAAAAACCTACATTTTTTTTCTAAAAACAAAACAAAAATAACCCTGAAATTATAAAGAAATATTTATAGTCAGGTTTTTATTTATTTTCCTCATTTTTAACTGTCTGTGACATTCACTAACATAGCCATCAACATTAGAACATACATTTGAGTAACCCAGATCATTTTCTGTCTGGCCATAATAGAATTCTTGAATATCCATACAGTGCATGTACATTCTCTGCAACTATTATGTGATTAATCAGACACTGGCAGACTTAGTTCAGGCATCCTCTCCTCTTTGTTTAGGGTCTTAGCTGGGATCATCTTTGTGGATTCCTGGGAATTTCTCTAGAGCCAGGTTTCTTTCTAGCCCCCTAATGGCTCCCTCAAACAAATATCTCTTTCCTTGCTTTCATCTCTGTCCTTCAACTCCCTTTTCCTCAAGTTCTCCTCCCCCCATGCTTCTCCTCTCCTTTTTCCCTTCACCACTCCCTTCTGTTCCCACCCCCATGCTCCCAATTTTGACAGCAATCTTGTCTATTTTCCCTTTTCAGGTAAATCTATGTATGTTTTTCTTAGGGTTCACCTTGTTACTTAACCTCTCTAGGGTCATGAACTATAGGCTTATTATCCTTTGCTTTACAGCTAGTATTCACTTATGAGTGAGTACACACCATATTCATTTTTCTGGGTGTGGGTTACCTCACTCACGATGTTTTTTCTAGTTTCATCCATTTGCATGCAAATTTCAAGATGTCTTTGCTTTTACTGATGAAAGTATCTCTGTTGTTTAATGTGCCACATTTTCTTTATCCTCTTCAGTTGAGGGCATCTAGTTTTGTTTCCAGGGTCTGGCTATTACAAATAATGCTGTTATGAACATAGTTAAACTAATGTTCTTGGAGTATGATTGAACATCCCTTCCTGGGTCCTGAGGTAGATTGATTTCTAATTTTCTGAGATACCACCATACTGATTTTCAGAGTAGTTATACAAGCTTTCATTCCCATCAGCAGTAGGAATGTAGCATTGGTGTTTTTGATCTTAGCTGTTATGAGTGGTGTAAGATGGTATTTCAGAGTCATTTTGATTTGCATTTCCCTGATGACTAAGGATGCTGAACATTAGCTTAAGTGTCTTTTGGCCATTTTAGATTCTTCCGTTGAGACTTCTCTGATCTGTAACCCATTTTTTAAACTATTTTTATTGAGCTATATGTGTTTATCCATTCCCTCCCTTCCTCTCCACTTCCCTTCTACCCTCTCCTAAGGTCCCCATACTCCCAATTTACTCTGGGGATCTTGTCTTTTTCTACTTCCCATGTAGATTATATCCACATATGTCTCTTTTAAGGTCCTCTTTATTGTCTAACTTCTCTAGGATTGTGAATTGTAGGCTGGTTTTTCTTTGCTGTATGTCTAAAATCCACTTATGAGTGAGTATATATGATATTTATCTTTCTGGGTCTGGGTAACCTCACTCAATATGATGTTTTCTATACCCATCTATTTGCCTGCAAATTTCAAGATGTCATTAAATTTTTTCTGCTGTGTTGTACTGCATTGCATAAATGTACAACCTTTTTCATTATCCATTCTCCAGTCAACGGACATTTAGGTAGTTTCCAGGTTCTGGCTATGACAAATAATGCTGCTGTCTATGAACATAGTTGAGCACATGTCCTTATGGTACAATAGAACATCCTTTGGGTGCATGCCCAAAAGTGTTATCACTGAGTCTTGAGGTAGGTTGTTTCCTAATTTTCTGAGAAATCACCATACTGATATCCAAAGTGACTGTACCAGTTTGCACTCACATGAGCAATGCAGGAGTGTTTCCTTCACCCAACATCCTCTCCAGCATAAAATGTCATCAGTGTTTTTGATCTTGACCATTCTTACAGTTGTAAGATGGAATCTTAGAATATTTTTGTGACACACACACACACGTGTGTGTATGTATATATAATATATATATATAAGTTATATTACAAAGGAAATTAGATAACAATATAGCATTCTTTCGAATGTTTTAGCAAAATTGTATTTTCCCATATTTTTTCTAAATACATTAATAAAAGGCTGGATTAAGTAGAAATCAGAATCTTACATGTCTTGTAGCTATAACTAAGTTTAACTTTAGTTTTACTAGTTAGGAAGGGAAATAGGGATCTCTCTGGTGTTACTTTAATAGACTCTACTTCCTTTTTGGGAGACAAATTTTAATTGTTGTACATATTCAAGTATTTTCTTTAAAAATTCTCCATCTTTTCTATACCTTCACTTTACCTCTTCTTAGAGTTTTTATTTCTTGAAATCTTGATTTTGATTCCAGCATTTCTTTTTTGTTTCCATTTATGACAGAAAATATATAATATATGATATATATGTACTCACATATAGAGTGAACATATATATATAATACAAAGTTATTAAATGATAAAGAAAAATCAATTTGTATTGTTTGCTGTAGAGTGAAGGAACCAGAAGTCATAATCTTGAATTAAGCCTAAAACATGTTTTTCTATTGAACATAGGTTTCTTTCATGCAGTATATTAGGATTACAGGTTTCCCACCCACTACTCAGTCCAGACCTTCCCCACCCCCCCTCACATCCAAATTCACACCCTTTCTCTCTCTCATTAGAACAGATATGCATCTAAATGTTAAATTGAACTAAACTAAAAGAAACCAGGAAAAGACAAAAACCCCAAGCAAGTAGAACAAAAAGAGCCAAAGAGAAATCCCAAGAAGTACATAAAGATAAAGGGACACACAATCTTGCACATACAGAAATCTCATAAAAACACAAAATTGGGAACTAGAAACCATTATATATATAATATATATATATATATATATTATATACTATGATGCATGATACATAGACTTTTAGAATAAAAAAAGTCTGTATTTATCTTTTTTTAATACACTAACTAAACACCCACATTTATAGTCATGCATTTTAAATGATATAGCAATCTTGTTCCAGAGAATGATGAAGGAAATTATTTCTTTACCTTCATGTTATTTGTCAGTTGGTACTGGATACTAGAAAAAGCTTCAAAGATCATAGGACAGCTCTCACACTCTCAAAGAGACTTTACACAGCAGCCTTCAAGGTTAGGAGGACCTTGAGACCACCAGACTCAAACAGGACCAGGAAAAGCATAGAATGCCGGCAGCAGCCTTATGACGGGGTTCAATGCTGAGTAACTTGAACAGGGAGTGATACCTTCACTACTCAGGTCTGGTCCACCAGGGACCTTCTTAAACTGTGGCAAATAGACTCCTGAGTAACAGCCTGTCCCAGTCCAAGGCTGCAGACTAACTACTTGTCCCTGTGTGGGGAAAATGACATCAAGAATCATACTTTATTCAGAAATACACCTGTTCCCATGGACTTCTTGTATCCTTGCCAGGTCCCAGTCAATCAACCTTGCTGAACTTGCTGAGACAAAAAACTGCCAAAGACTGATGGGATCAAGGTTCACTGCTCCCATACCTACCCCCTTCACCAAACTCTGGTAATGTCATCAATTGCTGATAAGCATTTCTCATGCCTGTTATATGAGAATGATTTTTACTCTCTCTATTATGGGACGGGACAAAATTCCTACTAAATCCAAAAAGGCTGATCTGTTACTGTGCAATCTATTTGGACATTTTTTCTGTTCCTTTCTGGTCATTTCTAAATGCTGACCCCCCATCCTGTGATGTGACATTTTACAAATTCCATGACTTTATTATTTGCCAATCATAAAGCTCCCATGACATAACTTCCTTCCTACTACTTTGTCCTCCAGACTCACAGATTCCAAGGAACTCTCTTCTCACTCAACTGACGTCAATGCATCCAGGTCCATCTTCCCCTACTGGTGTTCTCCACCATTCTCCAATACTAATCAATAGCAGATCTCTTACTCCTCTGTGTGTCAGACTGTTGACTGAGGTTTTCTGTCCAGCCCGGTGCTATATCTGTTTAGTCCCCCCCAAAATCACACAGAGGTCTACATTAGTTATAAACTGATTGGCCCATTAGCTCAGGCTTCTTATTAGCTAATTCTTACAACTTATGTTAGCCCATAATTCTTGTTTGACTTAGCCTTGTTGCTTGGTATTTTTTTTTGACTAGGCAGTCACATCTTGAGTTCTCTGAGACTAGATCACAACTGTGGATTGTGCTTCCCTCCTCCCAGAATTCTCATCACCCTGCCTATACTTCCTGCCTGGTTATTTAAAAATAAAAATAGCATTTATTTAAAAATATAAGTGTTCCATATCATTGTCTCATAGCATCAGACTCAATATTCACGAATTCCTGAGGAACCCAGGGCACTCTAATTTATAATTATTAGACACTTCAAATCCTACATTTTATGTCCTACTATCTCTAAATTTCTAAAACTTCTGTGGTAGTTTGAAAAAAAATGCCCCCAAAGGGAGTGGCATTATCAGGAAGTTTGGCCTTGTTGGAGTAGATGGCCTTATCAGAAGTATGTAACTGTGGAGGCAGAATTTAGACCTCATATATGCTCAAGATATGATTTGTATGTCTCAGAATGAGACAGACAACTTTCTGTTGCCTGTAAGGTGTAGAACCCTCAGCTATTTTTCCAGTACCAGCTCTGCTGCCATGTCTGACTATGATGATAATGAACTGACCCTCTGAACTGTAAGTGAGCTATCCCAATTAAATGTTTTGCTTTAGAACATTTACTGTGGTCATTGAGTCTCTTCGCAGCACTAAACCCCCTCAAGCAGAAGTTCAGACCAGGAGTAGGGTATTGTTGTAATAGCCCTAGCATGTTTTTGTTTGGAGGAGTCTGGATTTTGGTGCATTGACTTAGAAAAGCAGTGGACTGTTTTTAAGCACTGTTTAATGGGCTATAGTAGTAGGAACGGGAAAGTCAGTGGCGCCAAGAGTTATTTGAACTTTGGGAGGCTAGCTCAAAAGATTTCAGAGAAGAATTTTAGTATGCTGCCTTGAGATCATTCTTGTGATATTTTGGTGAAGAATGTGGCTGTTTTTCGCCCTTGCCCAAAGATTCTACATGAAGCTAAATTGAAGAGTTTTGATCAATTCCATTGCCAAGGGAAATCTCAAAAAGGCCCCATACAGACTGTGTTATGTGGTTATTCATGTTAACTCTAATGAAGATTTATAATGAAAAGAGTAAGCTGAGCAAATAAAAGCACAAAGAGCAGAGATTGAGAAAGGGGACACTGGGAAGAGTTAATTCCTGTATTGAAGAAGATAAATGGAGTAAGAAATAGAATAAAGGGAGCAGTGACCTCAGGGTAAGAGTTCACCCAGCTAAGTGTCTAACTTGTGAAAAGCAATTAAAGAAAAGTTATAGTCAGGTATAGTTGTACAGACATTTATTCCCAGCATTCAGAAGCTAGAATTTGGTAGATCTCTTAGTTTGAGGTCAGCTTGGTATACAGAACAAGTTCAAGTTCAATCAAGCTTAGGCAGTGAAGGTAATAGTCAATAAAATGAAAGTTGGTGAAGTTGTAATTGAACAAGGAGGCCGTGTTCCCACCCCAGTAAACATCAAAACTTGGCAGCTTCGGCTACATGGTTCTGCAGTTAAGGATAGAAGAATAAGGCTATGGAGTCTGACCCAGAGACTAAGGAAAGCAACTGAGCCCAGACAGGTTTCAGGGGTGTCCCTGAATGGAGACTAGAGAAGCCATTTTACAAAGCTGTGAATTTGAAATCTGAAATGCCTTGAGAAACCCAAGCTATTAGAGATGCCAGAATCACAGGATACCTGCCGAGGGGAGCTGCTAAAAGGTAATGGAATCAGCCCATAAGAAAGAAGTTTGTTGATTTCAACAGATATGAATGAAAATGGAAATTCAAAGAATGTTTTGACATCAGACATGGAGATGCAGAGTCTAGAGTTTGCCCAGCTGGTTTCCAATCTTTTTTCTATCCAGTATTTCCTCATGATGCTCCCTTGCCTATGTTTTGGAATGATAATGTATATCCTTTGCCATTAGGCGCTGAAACATGTGATACGCATTTTATTTTGATTTTATAATGGATTATAATTAAGAGATTGCAAGACTCTCAGAGGAGATTTTGAACGTTAGACTTTTAAACATTATTGAGACTGTGATAGATTGTGGGAACTTTTGAAGTTGAACTGAATGCATTTTTGCATTATGATATGCTTATTTCATATCGTGACTTCTGCAAATTAAAAAAAAAATCTAGGCCTTTCAATTTCCCATGAGATACTACATGGAA
Source organism: Myodes glareolus (assembly GCF_982192425.1). Taxonomy (NCBI): domain Eukaryota; kingdom Metazoa; phylum Chordata; class Mammalia; order Rodentia; family Cricetidae; genus Myodes; species Myodes glareolus. The sequence continues at coordinate 98,569,422 of NC_142032.1, forward strand.
AAATTACTACTTTTCAATATTTCAATCCTACACAATATTCTCAAAGCTCATTGAACCAGACATTTAAAGCAGTATATTATCCTGTCTGTGAACTCTATGTACTTTGATATTAAACTCCAGGAAAACGCACACACAGAAAAAGAAAAAAAAACCTGAGACAGGCAGGCAGACTGAGGCAGATAGAAAGAGACAGAGTGAGACAGAAAGACAGAGGGACAGAAAAAACAGTAACTCTGTAATTAAAAAATAGAATATGTAATTTTGTAAATAATGTTAACCCTTAAGTTTATTGCTCTTCTATGATTTTCCCTACCTAGTAATTATTTTGTTTGCATAATAATGTATATACTAGCTTTTAAAATCTTTATTCTTCCAAGATAATTCCAATGAACCATTGAAACTTGAATGAATAAAGGTGAAGTTTCCCTTTGTTTCCCCTAGCTCTTGAATTGTTTATCTTTTTATTGTCTTCGAAGTCTTGCATTAGTGCTCTTGTGCTATTTATGTGAAGTTATCTAAGAAGAGTTAGGATCTGTCTTATTGCAGATTACAGAGAGTTAGGCAACACTGACTATAGATGGAGGAACCAAAGTATTGTTTTATGAATTAGACAAAGACTTCTTTCCACAGTATAGCTCTGTTGATGCAAAACAAACAAACAAAAACACAACTAAAGATTAAACAAAACAAATTCTCTTATCTCAAAGGAAATAAGGTAATTTATTCTGTAGATAAATGTGAGAAACCATGGCCCAGGAATGATTGAGCTTCCTGGAAATATTATGATCCAATATGGTAGCAGTTTGGTGAATTTTTATAATCATAGAACAATGAAAATCATAAATCAATTCACTTTTAAACACATTGGCAGAAACATGATTGAGACAATGAACATCAAAGTAAGGAAATCTCTGTTTTGTGTCTCAGATCCTATCTGATGACATTTTTTAACCTTTGAGTTGGTAGAAGGAAGGAGTTTGTTTGTATTTTCTGAAATATTTCTCTCATAGCTACCCAGATGTTAGGACAAATACAAAAGCAGAGAACAATATATTTTTTAGGGTTAAGATAACCAAAGATAACTTGAGACATAGAGAATTCCAACTCTCCAAAATATTTGGAGTTCTAGTAAGTCAGCCTTGTAGGAACTTAAGTGTAAGTTCAGCCTCCCCCATCCCAAAACATCATTTAATAGCTTCCTCTTATTGTTTAGGCCAGCCCTGCCTCACCACTGAGCAAAGACTTTCAGTTTCATTTCTCAATCAAAGTTCATTTCTCAGAAATCCTTATTTATATTGACAGGTGAAAGGAGAGTTGTAAATCTATTGTGTGTGGGTGTGGATTAAGCAGCGTTGTTTTCATGGTATTTTTTTTATGTTTTCCTCTTCCTTCCTTCCTTTCTTTTTTTTTTTTTGGTTTCTTTCTTTTTCTCTTTTATTATGCTGTCATTTCCCAGTTTTTCCTCCTTTGAAATTTTGAATTCAGAAGACTTGGTGGCACAGTCCTTTTTCTGTATATTCCGGGCCTTGTGAAATCTTCCCCAGTACTCAGAAGTATTGTTTGTGAACAGTGGCATGCTGTGTACAGTGGAGCCAGGATAGGAGGCAAAAGTTGCTTTACTCCAGCTATCTTGGAGTGGGTTGATTCCCTGAGGTCACTTTAAGCATTACTTTTGCAAATAACCAGACAAATTCTGGTAAGAAGCAAAGAGAAGCATCCTCTGCTGACAGTCAAGTTTCTTCCTTACTCCCTGGTAATCTACATTTTCCCTAGAAAAGTGATTATCTGTCTTATAGACAAACACCTGAATTCATCTGCTAAAGTAAGTGTCGAGGGAAAATATTCTTACATTCAAGTCAAAGGTCTTCAGCCACAGATTTCAAAAGAATGTAGTCAAAAATATTATTCTCATAAGGATTAGTTGAGGTTTTATGGAATATTTCAATGTCCTATTTGTTATAATTTCTTAAAGTTTTCTTCCAACCCAACCACATTCTGTAATGGAGAACATTTAAGTTACTTATAAACTCAAAGTCCATTGCAAGCAATAATTACTCAGATAAAAGCTCATTTCTCTTCTAACTACTTTGTATTAAAAATATCCAACTTCCACCCAATTCCTCTTCCATTTTTTAGCTCTGACAGATTTCCTTTGCAGAGATGTCATTCTGTCCTTACCTTTTGGCTTCTCATCCAACTGTAGACTTCTTTCATTTGTAATTCCACAATCTTTGGTCTAGTACATATCTCTAGAATGCCTTTTCTTGTGCCTCAGTGAAGAATCTCAGGGTAGAAGTCAGAGCTCGTGGTGAACTAACTTCCTTCACCCTTAAAGTATATTGAGCCTGTGCTTGGCATGGAGGAAGCACAGCAAGGGTAGAGGAAGCCCCAAGGAACAATTTCCCTCCACCAGTCTTCTCTCAGGCACAGAACTTTATGAAGAGAGAGAGAGAGAGAGAGAGAGAGAGAGAGAGAGAGAGAGAAATCCAAGGAGTATGGGAATTTTTCCCAAGGATATATCGTAACCAGACATAGACCGAATATAAGGAGAAAAGCCCAGCACCTAGAATGCAAATGCAAGTTGGTTGACACTGCAGTCTACAGTGTCCCTAGCAGGAATATATGCTGAGTGTGTGAACTCTGCTTCAACTCCCACAGCCCTGTTGTGTGCTTACATATCGGCTCTCATAGATCTCTTTTTTAGGGAAAGGTTTGCCTCTGTATCCCTCTTTTTATATGTATGAATATTTTCCCTCCATGTGTTTGTGTGTACCATATGGTGTCCTGGTGCTCCCAGAGGTCAGAAGAGGGCCTTGAATATCTTAAGATTTAAGTCACGGATAGTCCTGAATTACCATGTTGGTGCTAACAATCAAAACTGGGATCTCTGAAAGAACAAAAAAAGGTTCTTAACCACTGAACCAATTTGACAGCCCCTAAAAGATTGTTATAATGGGGTTTGAATAATATAGCTCATTTATTACCTTGAGAAAATACCTTCTTACTTTTACTGAGTTCATCTTTCTCAGGCAAGTTCAGATAAAGTCTCTCTGTAAAGAATTCCTTAATAATCAGTCACTCATATTCGATCTTAAAACCCTTTGAACAACTTTCCTTCTTTTTAATATTCATGTTTCTTATCATATGGTATTGTTACTTCCCAGTTGTTGGTTGATATCTTGGCTACATAACATATGTATAAATGTGCATTATTAATTTCTAAATATAACATGCTCAGTCTGTATAATGTTATTTGTATGTATGTTCTTAGGGCTGACTAATCCGAAATTGGTGTGTTCATTCATAGAGAAGAATACTTCTCCTTCTCTAGTATTCCTTATTTGCCTATAACTCTTTATGTCACGTTCAGGCCACATCAGCTTTCCCTTGTTCATTTTGGCATGTCTACTGGATTCATTCTTAGCTCATTCTCAGGCAGTCATATTGGTAAGAATTTATGGGTATAGTTTTTGACATTACGGGAGAAACAATATCACAGAAAACTCTGCAATCTTTCCAACTCCCCTCTACAAAGTTCTTTGAGCCTCAGGTTGGGGAATGTTTTATAACACTGCAGAAGGAGATAGACACAGGAACCTTGCCGATAAACCACAATCCTCGTGTCATTACATAATAATAAAAATGGGTTAATTTAAGATGTAAGAGTTAGCTACTAAGAAGCCTGAGCTAATACGCTGAGCATTGCATTAATTAATGCAGTTTCTGTGCGGTTATTTCTTGTCTGGGCAGCTGGGAATGAACAAGCAGTCTCAGACTACAGAAGTTTACCTTCAAATAGAGACATTGTGTTTTCTGAAGTGACTAAAAATTTTGTCATCCTCACAGTGCATGTGAATTGGTCATGTGCCATAGTCATTGCTTATACCACTAGTTATTTGAATAAACTTGATATGAACTTACATTGTGTTTGAATTTGCATCACTGTGGTTGAATGCATTTTCACGTTCTTATTAATATATTTAACATAACTTCTCTTATAAAATTTAATTTCAAATATTATGCCTGTTTTCTTTTTGGCTATGTTTATATTTTTTTATTCCAGATCTCTTAATGTATTTTAAGTTTTTGGCTAGACACCTTCATAAAAACATTCTCTTGATCTGTAGCTTGAAATTTCCTTTTTTTAGCTGTTTTTCCTAACCATAACAATTTTCATGTTTTAATGAAATCTATTTTAGTTTTTTACATCTATTTAAATCTAATGATTTCATTATTTAATTTGAATCAAACAATTGATGAATTAGTTTATTAAACATCTCTTGTCTAAGCACTGTCATGTAGAAGTTTTGGCATAATTTTCTAAGAAATCAAAATTCTCACAAAAAGTTTCTATGATCTGCTTTTATTTAATATTTGCTTTTGTATGAGGTGATACATGAGGATTCTCTTATTGTTACCTATTGTTTCAGGTACCATTTTCTGAGAACACTGTCTTTTCCTCTTTTCCTGTTGAAACTTTTGGGTTGTTTTGTCATAGATTAAGAATATTATAGAGGTTACTTTTGGACTTCTTTCTACTGTAAAACACTGCAAAGAGAAATGAAAAGCATCTAAATGAATAGAGAAGTACTACTTGTTCATAAATTGCAAAACTCAGTCTTTGAACCATAAATTTAAGTATGTTTGCATTGATTTCAGGGACAAAGAAAATTCTATGCTTCATAATTAAATTTTATTCATCTATTTTTTATTTTTATTGAAAATAGAGTATTTTCACATAATATGACCTGATTAGGGGACCCACAACACACACAAACACACACACACACACTTGCACACACTCAATGAGAGAGAGAGGAGGGAGAGAGATACTTCTCACAGTTCCTTTACTATCCCATGCAGGTTCATTCCTTCCTGTATCTCATTAGAAACAATAAATTTCTAAGGGATAATAATAAAGATTGACAAAATAAAGTATAGTAGAATAAAACATAAACAATATCATATTTGGACAAGACAGACAAAGAATAAAAAGTGTCCAGGAGTTGGCACAGAAATCGGAGACCCATTGTTCAAATACCCAGAAATCTAAAAAAAAACACTAAAATCTAAAAAAGCCATAATACATACTCAGAAGATACTGCTTGAGTCTCCATGTTTTCATATGAACTTTGACCATGTTGATTTACAAGTTCTTGGTTGTTTGGGTGTTCTCCATCATTTCTGGCTTTTACATACTTTCTGATTTCTTTCATAATGTTTCTGATTTCTTTCATAATGTTTCTAGAGCCCTTAGGGGAAGAATTGAAGTAGACATCTCATTTAAGGCTGAATGATCCAAGGTCTCTTACTCTGAATAATGGCTGGCTGCTGTTCTCTGTATTTGTTCCCATCTTTACCAGGAGGAAGCTTCTATGATGATTACTGAGGACGGTAATCATCCGTAATTACATGATGATTACTGATCTATGAGTATAACAACATGCTACTAGAAACCATTTTATCACTATTTTTTTAGACTAGGAATATTCAGTTTTATCCAAGGTTCATGTGGGCCAGGGCAAGGCAAGGCAAAGCTTCCTCCATCTTGCAATCTTTCTGAAACCGTTTAAAGTTTAAGTAGAATTTGACCTCCCTGATTGAGAATCCCATGGCTAATTACTGAACTTTTGTAGGAACTAAAGTTTAGTGTGTCCTAGCCTGCTTGTGCATAACCTCCTATACCTGAGAACTTATCCTAACTAAAGTCATATTGCTTCTTTACATAAAGCCCATCCCTCCCCACATGAAACTGATGAGAGAAATGCTGTGACATAGTTGTCCCTTCATAACTATATGTTCTAGACATTCTGAGCCATTCCTAGATCTCCAAATACTTTGGTATTATCCCAGCTGGCTAAAATAAAGACAATAAATTGATTATCAACTGCATGTGAGTGGTCATCACTCACTGGGTTCAAAGCGTTTGTGTCTGTACATGGTAGTTTGCCAACTATCTTACTATAAAAAGGACACTAGAATGTGGTGTTGAAGGCTCTATGTAGGCAGTAGCTTGACTTTTACATGGTCAATGATATGTGTAGGGGTTGTCCTCAAGCAAGAGAAGTGTGCTGTCAGTTTATAGAGTCTATAGAAGGTCCTTCTGTATTTGTGTTGCTTTCATTAGTTAAATAAAGAAACTGCCTTGGCCTTTTGATAGGGCAGAAACTTAGGTAGCCAGGGAAGACAGAACTGAATGTTGGGAAGAAGAGCAGAGTCAGACAGACACCATGATTCTCCAAGACCAACAATGGTTAGACTCATGCCAATAAGCCACAGTTAAGTGGTGATACACATTAATGGAGATGGGTTAAACTAATATCTGAGAGTTAGCCAATAAGAAGCTAGAGATAATGGGCCAGACAGTATTTTAATCAATACAATTTCTGTGTGATTATTTCAGGTATAAGCTAGCTGGGCAGCAGGTTGTTTTTCTTACTAAAGAATGGCACCCAACGTGGCCAATTAAATCCACTTAAAAGCCTGAGAGAGCTTAATTTTAAACACAGAAAAAACAGTTTGACACAGCTTTTTGCTATTTGCTGGCAGCTTGCTACAAAGAAATTTTCTTGACTCAGCAACAGGAAAAAACTGGCAGCTTTACAATGCTGGCTTTCTGGGATGTGCTGCCAGCATGACATTTGTCTCTTGCTGGACACAGAGCATTTAGATCGGGTCTATGAGTAAAATGATATGGCTTACTTGATGGCAATGTGGACGTGCTGTGTGCCTGAAACTGCATGTGGCTCAGGGACACCAAATGGCTCTGAGGCAGGAGTGGCTCCGTCATGCTGAACTGTGCTGATCTCAGACAGGAAATATTGTAATTATCATAATAACAGCGCAGTTAAAGTTTAGACTGGGCAGGAAACAAGTGGTACCATATTACCCCTACATTACGCAAGCTAAAGTTTTTAAAAAGCACTAAACATTTTAAGAAATGCCTCTGGATAGTAAAGAATTACAGATTCCCAATAGGACAGATTCAGACATAAAAGACCTAAATGGTTCACAATGTTAGATAAAGTACGTAGGCTTGGAAGAGAGAAGAAAAAGACTATAGAAAGTTATAAAATAAAGTTAATGCTTAAAAAAAGGTAAAATCTTTAAAGAGACAGAGTACAAATAGTCACAGATTAAAAAAATAAAAAAATAAGCCACATAAAATGGAAAATTCACAAAGAGTCTGGATTATGCATATTATTGTGTTTTCTTTAAATATTTTGACTGTGAAGGAGCTAAGTGCAGAGAGACTTTTCATTGTTTGCACTGATAAGTTAAACCAGCATGCTTATTATAAAGGTATTAGGACTTCAGAAGTTGGATACAAGGATATGATGCTTTGGAAAAGAGGTTCTTCTTTTGTATTCACAAATATGAGACCCTGTGGATAGTTTCTAGACCAATATGGTATGATAGACCATGCCCTCCTGAAAGGTTGTTGTAAACACCCTCAAAACTTACTTTGTTCAACTGCCAACTGAGATGAACCTAGCATACAGGATACACCATGAAAGACCTGATTAACAACGCCCCCATACAGCATGAAGGAGTCTGGAGAGAAAAAAACTTTGCCCATATTCCCAAATATTATTTATAAATGTTCTTTTACATTTAAAATGGGATATGATATAGATATAAATAATTTGCATTGATATAAATTTTGCTTTATTGATATAAATTTAAGATCAATCTTGTTATATTTATATTTCTGCTCTTTATTAAGGTATTGTGATTTTGTAGTTCATTTAAAAATGTAATGTGTAATTAGGAAATATAGGTTGTTAATAGATAATCATCAATAATAGTCAAACTTGTAGTCATGTTAGATTTTCTAAATATATAGAGATATATTTCAGTTAGATGGGCATTCTTCATATCTTTCAAAGACTACAGAATATGGCATTTAAAATGTTTTATAACTTAGAGTTTTTCATGACAATGAGACGCCTCTGTTGCTGGCAGCACCAGCTACTTCAAGAGGAAGATGGGCATCGAAGAGGCTCTGTATAGAGTTTACTAGCCATTTGGGCAAGAAAGTTCTCTTACTTGGACTGTTGCATAAAACTGGACAGGAAGAACCCACAGAGAGAGGACTGCTGAACTTGAATAAAGGTGAGATGATTCCTCAGAGTTCCTGATTCCATGAAAGTGTCTGTAAGACATTCTACAGGATACAGAAAAAAGTGACTAAACTGTCTTTGAATTTTCCTGTTTCATAAATTGTCTGCTGGATAATATGGGTCTGTAGGCTGAAGATGGATGCCCCAACGATACAGAAAAAAATTTGGGTGACTGTACAGACAGTGAGATGTCTCTGTCATTTCTAGGGTTTTAGAAGTTGCTTACTTGCTGTTTACTTAGGAAATATTATATCCTTCTGGAGTCTTTGATGGAGTTGAATAATACATAGATACAGTTATAGTTTTCCTTAGTTATGTAAAAAGATATAAATATTGTAACCATAATTCTTGATTGATAACTGTTTGTTATATGTAATTTTACTATGTTAAACTTAAAGCCTTCATTTCCTTTTTGTTTAAACAGAAAAGGGGAAATGGTGTAAGAGGTTATTCTGTATTTGTGTTGCTTTCATTGGTCAAATAAAGAAACTGCCTTGGCCTTTCGATAGGGCAGAAACTTAGGTAGGCAGGAAAGACAGAACTGAATGCTGAGAAGAAGAGCAGAAGAAGAGCAGAGTCAGGCAGATGCCATGATTCTCCTGTCAGACACTGACGCTGGTTAGACTCATGCCAGTAAGCCACAGTCAAGTGGCAATACATATTAATTGAGATGGGTTAAACTAATATGTGAGAGTTAGCCAATAAGAAGCTAGAGATAATGAGCTAGGCAGTAATTTAATTAATACAATTTCTGTGTGATTATTTGGGGGGGGGGTAAAGCTAGCCGAGCAGTGGGATACAGCCTGATCTCTCCTACTACAGTGGAGAATAAATTGGAGTCTTGGAAACAGCTTGGGTTGTTTGGGGATTCCCATGGTACCCCTTTGCCAAAGAGTACAATTAGATATCATCCAATTCTAGTACTAGGATCCTCAGTTGGTGTCAAGAGATATCTAGTTGGAACTTTGTCTGCCTCATTATTGTGCAATTTCATTTAAGTCTATACTTTAGAAACTTCTACTGTATTAGGTTTCCATATCTCCTCTCAAATGACCATTAAATTTTTCCACTCTTTTCCCCTATACTGTCCTATATTTATTTTTCTCCTCCTCTCAACTTGCTTCTCCCATTCTAGTTACCAAGCACATCTATCCACAAGTATCTACTCTGTCTCTTTTTAACAAGATATCTCTGTACCCTTTAGTTATTTACTGTATCTGTTGACAGAGGTTTCTATCCCACCAGGTCCCACATCAGTTTAGTCCCAAATAAACACACAGAGGCCTACATTAATTATAAACTGTTTGACCTATTAGCTCAGGCTTCATATTAACACTTATAACTCATTTTAGCCCATAATTCTTGTCTATGTTAGCAATGTGACTTGACTTGGTGCCTTTTTTGCTAGGCAGTCACATCTTGCTTGTTCTGTGTTTGGCTTCCTTTGTGAAAAACACAGACTGAGTTTTCCTCTTTCCAGAATTCCCATGTTTTCATTGCCCTGCCTTTACTTCTTGCCTGGTCTCCCCACCTATACTTAATGCCTGGCTACTAGCAAACCGGTATTTTATTAAAATACAATTGACAGAGTGCAGACCATTGTCCCACAGGACTCCCCCCTTATTTTGAACAAGAACTCTGAATCAAATCTTTTTTGTCTAGCTTTTCTCCTGACCATTATCTATAATAACTTGTATCCAACATTCTCTTCTTGAATGAAACACACTTTTTGACTTAACTTTTGAAGTCAAGGCATTTTCATAATATATATGTTGGATTAATGCTGAAGTATTTACAATCAAATATCTTTTAGAAGCTTTTTCTCCTTCCTCCACCATTAAACATTTTAAAGGCAACATAATAAGAAAGAGTACCCAGACTCCCTGTGTATTTTCCATATTTGCATGGCTTTATTTTAAACTCTATTTCTTTTATTTTTATTTTAAATTTTTGGCTTTTTGAGACTAGGTTTCAGTGTAACTTTGACTGTTCTGGCACTCACTCTATATACCAACCTGTCCTTGAACTCAGAGAGATTTGCCTTCCACTGCCTCCCAAGTGCTAGGATTAAAGGTGTGTGCCACCATACATTGAACTCACAGAGATCTACCTGCCTCTACCACCCAAGTGTTAGGATTAACGGTATGTGCTACCACACCCAACTACTCTTTCTTCCTTTTTTATTTTAAGGACTGTATCCTTTTTCTTTTCTCTCCCAGCCCTACATGTATTTTTAAATACACTGTAAACCATTTAGAGGTTTACTTAATATGATTCTATCTTTACTATATATCTCTCTTTTTCTGACCAGAGGAGTCTTTATTTTTGCTAAGACATATGGTTAAGATTCAAGCCATGGAATTGATGGCTGCACCCAGGCCATTCCTTAGCTTTCTGAGAGTCTGGCCTCAAGGCAGAGGTACTGATCTGAGTCACATTTATTGCCACAACTCTATGGTGTTTCAAGGTCCCTGACACCACCAAGAAGCCTGCTGCCAGCAATTTGTAAAAACCATTTAAGTGTTTGGTTGCAGAGATTCTTAAAAGAGCTGCAAAGTTTTGCAGCTAAAAAAATGAATCAGGAAGCATCTCTTAAATGAGATGTGCTTGCCTCTAGCAAAGAGAGCAAACCCAAGAAATTGCTGCTACCAAGAAACCACGATTAACACTGTTATTTTGTGTCTAGAATTACTTCCCAAGTTCTCTCACTTTTTCTGTGGATATAGCTGTTTACATTTTGGGCACCATTTTTTTTGACAGAGGTTTCTTTCCCACCAGATCCCACATCCATTTAGTCCCAAATAAGCACATAAAAGCCTAAATTAATTATAAACGGATTGACCTATTAGGTCAGGCTTCTTATTAACTCTCATAACTTAAATGAGCCCATAATTCTTGTCTGTGTTAGCCACATAACTTGGTACCCTTTTTGTGAGGCAGTCACATCTTGCTTGCTCTGTGTTTGGTTTCCTCTATGATAGCTACAAACTGACTTTTCCTCTTCCCAGAATTCTCATGTTCTCATTGCCCTGCCTCTACTTCTAGCCTGATCGACCCGCCTATACTTCCTGCCTGGCAACTGGCCAATAAGCATCTTATTAAAATACAATTGAAGGGTACAAACGATTGCCCCACAACACTTACTCTTACTTAATCTCTGTGGTGCAATGAACTGTGGTTTGGTTATCATTGATTTAACAATCGATATCCAAATATAAGTCAAATCATACCATAGTTTTCTCTCTGTGTCTGGGATATTTTCACTCCGTAAGTGAAAGACTCCCGAGGGCATCTTCCTTCGGGAGAGACCCCGTGCCCAAAGATCAATCGAAAACATGCAGCCGGATGCAAACTGCAAAAGGTTTATTAGATACACAGGTACCTGGGGCGACTAAGTCTCTCGGAGGACTTGCGCGCCTGCAGGTTGGGGGTGAGGGGTTTTTATAGGAGAGCAAAAAGCGAAGTTTACAGAAGCAAGACGCAGGGTGGTAAATTCTTAACCTAAATAACAATGAGGGGACTACTCAGCGGTTTTCTGTTCCTCTTATCCTGCCCCCCCCCTTTTCCTGGCTGGCGACCAGATGTCTGATTGCACAGCCCCTGACTCGTGACGAGCCCCACTTTATACGTGACTCAGGCCTCGCAATCCTCTCTTTCTTTGTTTTCTATGGCCAATTCATAAATCCCCTGTCTTGCAGCCAGATAAGGCTATCCTTACTCTAACCTCAGGTATCTTTGCTCAGCATTCCGGAGGCCCTGAGCCTGTTATTTGCTCAGCATTCCGGAGGTCCTGAACTGGGCTTGTTATCTGTGAACCTTTGCAAAACGGTATAACTATGGTTAAAACTAGTTGGGGTCCTTCAGTAAGATTTTTCTAGTTCCACCCATTTGCCTGCAAATTTCATGATGTCATTTTTTTAATGGCTGAGTAAATTGTGTAAATGTGCCCCATTTTTTTTACCCATTCTTTTGTTGCCAAATATCCAGTTTCCAGTTTCTGGTGATTATGTTTAAAGCACCAATGAATATTACTGAGCAAATTTTCTTGTGGTACATAGAGCTTGGATTTATACTGAAGAGTAGTCGTGTTTTTCATTACCCTGATGGCTAAGGATGTTGAACATTTCTTTAAATTTAAGTGTTACCCAGCTATTCGGTTTTCCTTTATTGAGAGTTCTCAATTTAGAGCTGTACCCTAATTTTACTTGAGTTATTTCATTTCTTAATATCTAGTTTCTATAATTCTAAATATATTTTGGACATTAATCCTCTGTCTATCAGATATGTAGTTGATGAAAGTATTTTCCCATTCTGTAGGTTACTGCCCTGTCAGAATGACAGTGTCATTTGCCTTGTAAAAAATTTTCAGTTTAATGTGTTTTTATTTATTACATACTGATCTTACTACCTGTTATAATGGTTTGTTATTCAGGAAGTTGTCTTCTGTGCCAATGTACTCAAGACCATTCCCCATATTTTCTTTACCAGGCTCATTGTCTTGGCTTTATTTTGAGGTATTTGATCCATTTTAAGTTGAGTTTTGTGTGAGGTGATAAACATGTATTTATTTAGATTCTTTTATATGCAATCAACCAATTTGATCACTACCATTTAAAGAATATGGCATTATTTTCCAATGTGTAATCTTATTTTCTTTACAAAAAAATCAATTATCAGTAGCTGTGTCAATTTATGGTCATTATCAATAAATTCCCTTATGAGTAAGTCAGTCTTTATGCTAATTCCATACTTCATTTTAAAATAATTATGATTTTGTACTACAGGTTGAAATTAGGAATATTGTTTAGTGATACTTCCTAAAGTTTTTAACTTTTTAAATTTTCTTTGAAGGTCTCTGAAGAATTGTGTTACAATTCTGATTGGGATTGATGCGAACCTGTAAATTGCTTTAGGATGGCCACGTTTAATATATTTATCCTATCAAACCAAGAACATGGGAGATCTTTCTAGACCACTCTTTTATCCAATATCTTAAAGATTTTTTTAAATCATTCCTGGCTGTTATTTACTTGGCTAGAGTTTCCTCAACAGATTTTATACAATTTGAAACTTCATTGTAAAAAATGTTGTTATCCTGTATTCAGCTGTAAAGAAAAATGAAATTTGTAGGTAAATCAATAGAACTATAAAAGATCATATTGATTGAGGTAATCCTCACCCAGAAAGACAATGTCACATGTTTTTTTCTCATGACAGGCTCTTAGATCCAAATCTTCAGATGTGAGAAATATCCTGGAGTAACTGCAGAAACAAGGAAAGTAAAACAGATCTATTGTCAGGAAAAGGGTCTGGTAAGCAGCAGAGTGGGGGAGTAAGGTAAATATGGTCTGATCAGGTAAATGAATAAAGAACTCTTGGTGGATGGGGAAGGGAGTAAACATAGAAGAAGGGGTGATAAAGGGTAATATCAGGGTACAAATGATTTCATAGGGGAAATGAAAGATTCTTTAGAAAGGGAAAATGAGGTAGTTAAAGAGGAAAGGGGGGAAATCACAGGAAGGACGTTTGTAAAAGTTATAAAGAATCATATTACTCAATATCTAAGAAACACCCTATAGTGCATGTGATTCTTTTCATAAATACTCACATATAGTTTGAATGAATTTTTCCTCACCTGGGTTAACAATGCTACCTCCAAAAGCCAAGACCACTTAAAAAATTTATCAAGGCAAACATGAAAAGTTCTCTTTTGACTTTTTATGCAGGGTTATCCAAAATAGAGGACCTATTACTATTTCCCTTGGTTGTTCCTGGGGGGGGTCTCTGCTGATCTCATAAAGGGAAGTAAATTGAACAAAGGTACAAGAATAAAAACCCAGTCATAGCTGGAGGGCCCAGCTCTCTGGACCCTAGCAATCAGAGACACACTCCATGTACCATCCTTCCCAGATAGGCTCCACCAACCTGGGAGCAGTCTCCTCACACCCACATCCATCCCTTACCACATCTCTGACCAAGAGAGCCTTGGCCCTGATTACCCATGGAGAGTGAGTGTCTGGGTTTGCAGCTGAAGGACACACCTGCAGTCCTCCCCTACCATATCTATGACCACACGAGCCTTGGCCCTGATTGCCCTTGGAGAGGTGAGTATCTGCATTCATGGCTGAAGCATTCAGTTCTCTGACACTAACCATAATGGAACATCCCATTACCCACCCCAAAGCACCAAATCCCAGAGATCCCAGCCTCCCTATACCTGCAGCCATCCCCCAGTGCACCTATGACCATTGGAGCTTTGACCCTGACTTCATCTGGAGAGAAGCCCCAAGAGTAGCACCAGCAACTTCCAGGGGCACATTCCCACTGACACCAAGAGAAAGAGTGATCATATAGGTCACAGGCTCTACTTGCATCAATTGGAGAAAAAGAGAGCCCCTAAAGAACAAGCTGCACCTGCATCCCTTGGAGGAAGAGATGAGTAGGTCCGAATGCAATAATGCATTCAACAACCAAAAGAATAATATGGTAACACCTGAACTTAGTGGTCCTACAAAAGGTAGACTTGAATATCCTAACCCAAAAGAAACAGTAGAAAGCATACTTGAATATAACTTTCTGAAGATGATAGTGACCCTTAATGAGGAAATGAAAACTTTCCTTACAGAAATGAAGGAAAAGACAAACAAATTGGAAGAAATCAATAATTCACTTAAAGAAAGCCAAGAAAACAAAGAAAAACAAACAGGTAAAGATGACAATTCAAACAGTTAAAGACTTGAGAATTGAGATAGAGTCAATAAAGAAAACACAAACCAAGGAATTCTGAAAATGAAAAATCTGGGTAAAAGAAAGGAGCTACAGATGCAAACATAATCAACAGATTAAAAGAAATGGAGGAGAGAATCCCAGGAGTTGAATACATGATAGAAAAAAATATACTCATCATTCAAAGAAAATGTTAAATCCAACAAATTCTCAACACAGAACATCCAGGAAATCAAGAACATTATGAAAAGATCAAACCCAGGAATAATAGGATTAGAAGAGTAGAACTCCAGCTTAAAGGTACAGAAAATATATTCAACAAAATCATAGAAGAAAACATTCCCAACTTAAAGAAGATTATGTCTATGAAAATAGAAGAAGCATGCAAAACATCAGGTAGACTAGACCAAAGAAATGTCCCTTTCCATATAATAATCAAAACACTAAGCATACAGAATAAAGAAAGTATATTAAAAGCTGCAATGCAAAAGGCTAAGTAACATATAAAGTCATACCTATCAGTATTTTACCCGACTTCTTTTTTCAGGGGTTGGGTTTTCTTTGTAGCTTTAAAGACCAGGCTAACCTCGAACACACAGAGATCCAACTATCTCTTCCTCTGGAGTGCTAAGATTAAAGCTGTGCACGACCACTGCCTGGTTTACACCTGACTTCTTAATTGAAACCCTAAAAGTCAGAAGGTCTTGGACAGTTGTGCTGAAGACACTAAGATGCAATGGGTGCAAGCCCAGCCTATTGTACTCAGTAAAATTTTCAATCAACATGGATGAAGAAAACAAGATATTCCATGACAAAACCAAACTGAAACAGTACTATTCACAAAACCAGCCTTACTGAAAGTACTAGAAGGAAAACTCCAACCCAAGGAAGGAAGCTAACTGTACCCACAAAAGCACAGGCAACAGAAAATCTCATACCAGAAAAACCAAAAGGAGGGAAACACAGAAAGACTACCACTGAAAAAGTAACAAAAATTAACAATCACTGATCATAAATATCTCTTAATATCAGTGAACTCTATTTACTTATAAAAAAGACACAGGATGAGAATAGATACGAAAACAGGGTCCATCCTTCTGCTGCATACATGAAGCACACCTCAACCTCAAAGATAGACATAACCTCAGAGTAAAGGGTTAGGAAAAGATTTTCCAATCAAATGGACCTAAGAGACAAGCTGATGTAACTATCCGAATATATAACACAGTAGATTTCAAAGTAAATGCATTTTTAGCAGATGAAGAGGACACTTCATACTCATCACATGAAAAATCCTTCAAGATGAATTCTCAATCCTGAACGCCTATGTGCCAAATACAAAAGAACACATATATGTAAGAGAACATTGCTAAAGCTTAAATCCCATATCAAACCCCACACACTAGACTTCAACACTCCACTCTCCCAAATTGACAAGTCAACCAGTCAGTAAATTAACAGAGAAATAAGACAACTAACTGATGTATGACTCAAATGGACATAACAGATGTTTATAAGACATTTCACCCAAACACAAAAGAATATGTCTTCTTCTCAGCATCTCATAGAACCTTCTATAAAACTGATCACACACTCAGTGACAAAGTAAACCTCAGCAGATACAAAAACAAAATGGGAAAACATCCTGTACCATATTGGATCACTGAAGGCATAAGTCACGAAAAATCCCACATGAGTTTGGAATTATGATTAATACAATGATTATTTATTCAAAGGGGAAAAACTTACAGATCTCTGACCCAGACAACAGCCCCTCATGCTACCAGGAAAGGAGTCTAGGAGCCGGAAGTGGAGCCGGAAGCCAGAGAGAGAATGGAGGACACCTGGTTACAGACTCTTAATGACTGTCAAAGATTGTTAGGAGACATTTCCAGTCTATGACCAGTTGTTGAGATTATACCTGATCTAATAGTTCATTTAAACAAAACCTTAGATGTTGATAAAAATTTGAATAGTTCTAGAAATTGACAGCTGAAGCAGAAAAGGAATGGACAATGATTGAGGAAAAATTACAGGAGGCACATGTGGATAGTGTGAACCCAAATCTTAGTTGCATCCTAGTCATATTGCCATCCAGAATTTCTTCTACAGGTATTTTAATGCAGAGGAAAGACAATACTTTAGAATGGATATTTATACCTCATAAACCAAGTAAAAAATTAAAAACTTATGTGGAAAAAGTCTCTAAATAAATTATAAAAGGTAAACTGAGACTTCGTCAACTATATAGACCCAGCAGGAATTATAGTGCCTTTTACTACTGAGGAAATAAAAAAGTTATGGGAAGACAATGAACCATGGCAAAGAGTTTGTGGTAATTTTTTGGGAGAAATTAATAGTAACTATCCCAAAAGTGATAGACTTAACCTCATAAAGAGAACTTCTTGGATTTTTCTTCAAATTGTACATGATGCAACAATAACTGGAGCCCATACATTTTATACTGATGCTAATAAATCAGGGAAGGCAGGTTACAAATCAGATGAATTGAGTAAGGTGTAACAAAGCCCTTATAATTCTGTCCAGAAGGTAGAATTATATGCCATTCTTATGGTGCTGAGGGATTTTAAAGAACCTTTTAATATAGTTACAGATTCACAATATGCCGAAAGGGTTATCTTGCATATTGAAACTGCTGAATTTATATCAGATGACACAGAGTTGACTTCATTGTTTATCCAGGTACAAGATATAATTAGCAATAGGCTCTTTCCAATGTACATAACACACATCCGGTCCCATACGGGTCTGCCTGTTCCTCTAGCACAAGGTAACGCTGAAATTGATCAATTATTGATTGGAAGCGTGTTGCAGGCCTCAGAATTTCATAAAAAACATCACGTCAATACTAAATAAAGGCTTAAAGAAAGAGTTTTCCATTACATGGCAATAAGCTAAGGACATTATAAAAAGATGACCTACTTGTTCTTTCTATAATCAAACACCATTACTTGCAGAGAGTAACCCAAAGGGTACTCAAAGAAATGAAATCTGGCAGATGGATGTGTTCACTTTATGGAATTTGGTAAATTAAAATATGTATACCACACCATAGACATTTATTCAGGTTTTCAATGGGCAACCACCCTGAGTTCAGAAAAGGCTGATTCGGTAATTGCACATTTATTGGAAGTTATTTATTTATTGGAAGTTTATATGAAAGCTATCATAAATAAAGACACAAATAAAGACAGACAATGGTCCAGCATATGTATCTAAAAAAATGAGATGCTTTTTTGCTTATTATAATATAAAACACATTACAGATATACCAAATAATCCTAATGGTCAGGCACTTATAGCGATACCAAATTGTACTATAAAGGATATGCTGAACAAACAGAAAGGGACAGAAAATACCCCCAGAAATAGATTCCATGATGCTTTATTAACCTTGAATTTTCTTAACACTAATGAGAAAGGAACAACAGCAACTAAAAGACATTGAAGAATGGAAAAGTCTGCTGAACTAAATCAACCGGGTTATTTCAAAGATGTACTGACCTCTCAATGGAAGCCAGGAGATGTGCTACATTGAGGAAGGGGTTTTGCTCTTGTCTCCAAAGGAGAAGAAAAATTGTGAATACCATCAAAATTAATAAAGGTCCAATTTGAAGAGGAGAAATCTCTTGGAAAAAAGAAATGAGAGCTCATCCACAATGATCATGATCATACAGATGGTAAGAAAAACATATAGAATAAAGGTAGGGTCCTGTTCTTCTCTCTGCAGAAAAACACTCATCTTTGAAAAATTCAAGGGGCCTTGTATGCTTAAATACTGACAGATAGAAAAATAACTACTCAATAGTGACTCTCAAGAAAACTGAACAAGTTCTCTAAGTATAAAAATCTAAGATATACTATATTATATTTCTAAATTTATAGAGCTCGTTTTGGAGTTGGACTCTGGCTCAGTCCCTCTCTAATTTCAAGCCTGTTCTTAAGAGAAAAACACAGAGTTTCTGGAGTTTCTGTCTCATGTCATGAACCATGATATAGGACAGAAAGAAATATGAGTTTAGAAAACATCTTTGCTTTTCTTCATATCTATCATGCCTTTCATTGAATATATCTATCTTGTCTTTCATTGAATATATGTATGTCTGTATATATCTATATGATTAATATTTAAATTTTCCACAATGAACACTGAGTTTTTCCTTCACTGACATTTGAAGTTTCCAGAAAGAAGATGGGGCCCCATGACAACAACTCTACCTGGTTGATATGACGTCATGATACTGATAGCACTACTATAAGTCCTGTTTTGGACACCAGTTGCACAAGACAGTTCCAACTTGGTTAGCTGAAATGGTGCACATCTTGTACAACATTCTGGCCAGACCTCCGCAAATAATTTGAGACTATTTGCAATTTTAAAGACATTGATCTTGAAATTTAACCATCATTTACTTTCACAGGATCCCCCAGAAAGAACATCGCCCCCATGAAAGCTGTAAGTAAATCTAGAGGATAACGTCTGCTCTCCCAGTAAAGTTTGTCCTTGGCTTTAGGGACATCATTTAGGGATTGATTATTTAGTATACAGTTGAGGTGGGGGAGGAATTTTATAAGCTCAGGAAACTTTTTGTAAAAAAAAAAAAAGAGGGATAATTGGATGATGGGATAATAGATTGGGACTTGTGAGCTATTGCTTTTAGACAAATATATTGATATTGATTCTTGAATATTGATACAAAGTTAAATTATATTGACTATTGTAGGTATGCATGCTTCTGCCTCTGTTTAAAACATTTTTTGTGTATTGATATATATATAGTATTTATATATGTATATTTACCATATTGCATTGTACATTTCTATCTCTGATTAAGATACTTATATATTGTTTATGTATTGATATATATATATATATATATTTACCATATTTAAATGTATACTTGTACATTGTTTATACTTGGAGGTCATATTGTCCTCATTTATTGCACAGTTGTTTATTGTCTTAGTCTTTAAGTTAGATAGGTATTGAGAATAATATAGATCAATAGTCATCTGTGTTTGTCATTTATAATTAGACTAATCAGGTTCTTGAGATACATAGAGATTATATTCAGTACATACAAATAATCTTCAACCTCTTCAAAGAGCTGTAGAAAATGGCCTATAATCTAACTCAGAGTTTCATGGTAGTGAGACACAATTGCTCCTGGCAACACTGATCTATTCCTGAGAGAATGTTGAGCACCAAAGACACTCCACCTGGAGCCTTTCTTATTGGCAGAACTGGCCTTTGGGTAAAGAAATACCCATATCTCAATTACTGACAGAGATACAGAGTATCCGTAAATGGATAAAACAGGACTGTCATATCCTGCCAAGCCAGAATAAGATAGTTTTGAAAAGTTTCTTGCCTTTGAAAATGTCTTGTGTCTAATAAGCCTTCAATAAAACACCATTTATACAGACTCTTAGCTTTGTTCTTCGATTGTTATTAGAAGTCTGCCAAATATTACATTTACTCTGTACTACTGGATTTTTTGACTCATCCTCCACATATAACTCATCATTTCGATCAGTATTACTTTTTGCAGCAGACATTGGAGTTTCTAATTTTCTTGGTGAGACACGTTCTCCACTGTAACTGGGAATGCCTGGGCCACCTTTGCCTTGGGGTGCTGCGAGAGGCCCCTCAATGGGTTTCCCAATGGTATCAGGTTGCCTTGTCTGTCTGTTGTTTACCTGCATCCATTGGACCAATGTTGGCCCGTACCGTGCCTCCTACATATACCTGAAGGCCTAGGTCTCCTATTTTTGTCATTCCCAGAGGAGATATTATTTCTAGAAATTCTTTGCCTGCAATCCCTTTTGAGATGTCCTAATTTACCACAATTAAAACACCTGGCAGTTTGATGGCTCCTTATAGCTTTGGAAATCGCTTCTCCAACCCAAGATTTATCATTATAGCCAAACGTCTCAACATTCATTGTATGCTGAATTCATTCATCCATAGGTGCTGATCTAGACTTTAAAGGCCCAATTATCTTTTTACATTCTGTGTTTGCATTTTCAAAAGCCAGAGATTCAAGAATTATTTGTCTAGCTTCTGGGTCTTTTACTCCTATATTCAGAGCCTTAATTAATCTTTGCAAAAGTCAGTAAAGGGTTTTCTCTGTCCCTGCCTAACTCTGGTATATGATTCAACCCTTTTTTTCTGGATCTTGTATTCTATTTCAAGCATTCAAGGCTGCCTTGTGACATAAGGACAATACTTCTTCGTCATTAAGAGCTTGGACCTGTGGATCAGCTTATGCTCCTACACCAAGAATTTGATCTTGGGAAACCTCCACACCTTTTGCCCTTCCTTGCTGTTCTATATGTTTGGATTCTTCTCTGAAATAAATTCCAAACATCAAGGAAGGTCAATCATCTAAAACTGTAGACACTAACTGAGAGAAATCACAGGGGGTAGCTCTGACATTAGAAGCCCAAGTCCTTATCATTTCCTTAACAAATGCAGAGTGCAAGCCATAATTAATGACAACTTGCTTAATTTCTTTTATATCATTCATTGCTATTGGCATCCATCTAGTTTCTTTGACTCCCTTTGAGCCTTTAGAAGTTGATGCTTTTTCAGAATAAATTACAGGGTATGTCGTTAAAACCATGGGTAAACCAGTTCTCACAGCTGGTGGTGGCATTGTATCCTGTCCTTGTGTCTTCTTACTCATTCACCGGCTCCAATAATTTCTTCAATCATTGCAAATCTTTTTATCATTGTCTCTCTAAAATCCTGAATCTCCTAACTTGCATGTGTTTCTAGTGATTTCACTAAGGTATCAATTTTTTGGTTCCCATTCTGTACCTGTGATTCTAAGGCTTTAATTTTTTCCTTCAAAGATAACATGTCCTCCTTAAACTTTTCTTGTATATCATGTAGATTCCCATCCTGGAGATACATTCTGTCTATTACCTTATCAATACTTTGTGATAATGTCTGAACGTCAAATTCAACAGCCTGAACCCTTTCAGGTAACTTCCTAGTACCCTTGGATATGGAGTCAATTTTGTCTACCATAGTATCCACTTGTTCAGATAACCTCTGATTTTCAATAATTTTAATCCTTTCAGCTAGTTGTTCATTATTAGTTCATAAAGATTGTATCGTTTTTAGGAGTGCCATATTCTTCCTTAATGATAGAATATGGAAAAGAAAACCAAAACCTAGTAATCAGTAAATTAAAGTATCCTCATAGTTATATAAACCTCGCATGGTATACTCCATTGTATTAGTAAAGAAAGCAGTAAACGTTGCCTTAGAAATGAAAACTGCCAAATTACCTATCATCCAGCAAGTGGCATTGTTGCTGAGTCATGACTAGAACCACTGCAAAGGTGACAGAAAAGGGGTCCTGCTTCAGTGTCCACTTTAATATTTGTTAAAAACTTGGAAATATAAGTTGCTCAGCAAAGTAAATGTAATTAAATCAATTCCATACATGGAACCAGAAACCCAGAATCCAGGGGTAGAGAAGACCAACCTGGAAGTCGCATATTCTTCCACGTGACCGAGTCGCCTTGAGGGGTTGCAGCTTTTGGCAATCCTTTGCGCTCTGATTCGTGCCACTTAAGCGCTGCTGCGCTTGCAAGGAAGATTTATAAACAACTCAGAAAAGAGCACGCCAAATGGAAAGAGACTGTCCCAGCCTGTGGAGCCCAGGACGCATGGAGTTTAAATGCACATGGAGGCTTGAAGCCAATCTGAGGCATGTAAAGAGAAAATATAAAGAAGTGCAGCAAGAAAAGCCACTGCGTAATAGTTTATATTGAACTGCTGGCTCCATGCACAGGGCACAGGCTGCGGCTGAGGGAAGGCTCGTGCCTAGCCAAGCTGGCAATAGGCAGCTGAGTTGGGGGAAAGTGGGGGTTCTAAACCCAAACGTTTGGGCTCCAGTTTAAGGCATAAATCACAAAAAATCCCACACCTGTTTAAAATTATGATTAATACAATAGTTATTTATTCCTAGGGGTTAAAACTTCCAGATCACCATCCCAGACAACAGCCCCTCTGTGCAATCAGGAAAGGAGTCAAAGAGCCAGCAGTGGAGCTGAGCCGGAAGTCAGAGAGAGAATGGAGGACAGCCACTGCTTTTTTAAAGAGAGAGTGACCACGCCCCAATGGGCTGGTATCTCAGTGGATATTGGCTGAAGGAGCAGAAGGAGCTCCCACAGCAGATAACCATGGCTTAAAGTTAGAATTCAAGAACAGCACTAATTGAAGAAAGGCTATAAACTCATGGGAATTGAACAGTGCTCAATTGAATCAACCCTGGGTCAAGGAAGGAAGAAAGAAAGAAAGAAAGAAAGAAAGAAAGAAAGAAAGAAAGAAAGAAAGAAAGAAAGAAAGAAATTAAGGACCTCTTAGAATGCAATGAAAATGAAGACACAACATACCCAAAGCTATGGCATACTGTGAAAGCAGTGTTAAGAAGAAAGTGCATATCACTAAGTGCCTACTTAAAATAATTGAGAAAAATCTCACATTAGTGACTTAACAGCACACTTGAAAGCTCTAGAACAAAAAGAAACAGACTCACCCAGGAGGAGTAGATGACAGGAAATAATCAAATTGAGAGCTAAAATCAATAAAATAGAAACAAAGAAAACAAAGAATCAATGAAATAAAAGGCTGGTTTTTTAAAGAAAATAAACAAGAAAGACAAACCCTTATACAAATTAATCATAAGGCAGTGAGAATATTCAAATTAACAAAATAACGGAATTGAAAAGGGGTACATAACAACAGATACTGAAGAAATCCACAGAATCATTAGGTCATTCTTCAAAAACATGCACCTGTACATCACAAAATTGAAAAATATGGAGGAAATGGACAATTATCTGGATAGGTACCACATTCCAAAATTTTATCAAGACCAGATGAACAATTTAAATAGACCTATAATCTGTAAGGAAATAGAAACTTTCATCAAAAGAATTCCAACCATAAAAATAACAGGGCTATATGGTTTCAGCCAAGAATTCCACCAGAACTTCAAAGAAGAGCTAATAGCTATATCTCTCAAGTCTATTGCCATGTACAAAATTTAAGTCCAAATAGATCAAAGACCTCAATATAAATCCAGCCACTGTGAACATGATAGAAGTGAAAGTGGGACATAGCTGTCAATGAATTGGCATGGAAGACAACTTCCTAAACATAACAGCAGTAGCACAGACACTGAGAACAACAATAAATAAATGGGACATTCTGAAACTGAGAAACTTCTGTAAAGCAAAGAACACGGTCAATAAGACAAAAGTGCAGACTACTGAATTGTAAAATATCTTCACCAATGCCCCATCAGACAGAGGACTGATTTCCAAAATATATAAAGAACTCAAAAAACTAGAGATCACAGTTACAAATAATCCAATTAAAAAATGGGGTACAGATCTAAACAGAAAATTCTCAACACAAGAATCCCAAATGGCTGAAAGACACTTAAGGAAATGTTCAATATCCTTAACCATCAGGGAAATGAAAATCAAAACAAATCTGAGATTCCATCTTACACAATTCAGAATGGCTAAGATCAAAAACATCAATGATAATTTATGCTGGAGGGCATGTGAAGTAAGGGCAACACTATTACATTGTTGGTGGGATTCCAAACCTGTACAGCAACACTGGAAATCAGTATGGCAGTTTCTCAGAAAATTTCGGACCCAGCAATACCATTTGTGGGCATATACTCATAGGATGCTTAAAAGAAAAGACTTCCAGAAGGGGAAGTCCCAGACACAGCCCACATGGGATAAAAAGACTCTGGAGAAACTGCTTGACCTCTCACAACCAGATAGTTTTACAGAGTTCCAGGAGACTCTACAGGAAATGATGAAGGACAGGCAGCAGCAAGCAAAACAGGCACTGCAGAAACTGAGGACCTTGCAGTCAGAAGGGAAGCATAGACAGAAAGAGGCAGAGAGGAGGAAAGAAGCAGAGCTGGGACAAGAAATGGAGATCCCTGAAGAGTGCTGGTCAAGGCTGGGAGTGCCCCAAAAAGATGTCACTGAAACAAGGGAAAAATATCTCAAGGAGGTGGAGCAAAAAGTTTCTATAGTGGAAAACTCCCAGATAGAAACCTACTATAAGGAACATCTGGAGGGTTGGACCTGCAGGGAATTTATAAGACAAGCAAGGAAAAGAACCTGGTAGTGAGGAGAGAACTACTCAGGATCCCCAGGAAATTCTTCCTCTGTGGACCAGAGCAAGGAAAATGAACGGATACAAAGAATTTACATCTTCTCAAGCAGAATCTCTCTTCACCAAAACTGTGGAGAAGATGGGATTTGTAGCAAAGACCTTAGCCACGGATGGATGTTAGGGATTTAGTCTGGAAGGAGATAAAGATTACAGTAAACATTCAGAATCTAAGTACACCCACCAGTCATATTTAGTGAATTCTTATTTCTGTTCAGTCAAGCTCACTTATGTGCCCCTGGCCTCCTTACACTTTCAATGTGGTCAGCTCCAGCTCTCCAAGACTGCTCTTAAGTATCTGAAAATCATTGAGAAACAACTGGAACACACTGATGGACCAAACAAATTCCTTTTACTGAGGAACAGGACTGAAAACTTCTTCAACATATTTGGCTCTAATGCTAATGAAGGCCCTCTGCATCTTGGGAGAATATACTACAAGAAAGCCATTTCAGAGTTTTTCAAAAGTGACCAATGAGATTGTGTGCAGCAGCAGACAACAGCAGCTTTGCATAGTTCCGTAAGAGGGAGCTCTGGTGGCATGTTGCAGACCTGATGATAACTGGTGTTCCCATTGAGATGATGGATGGGGTTGCTACATATATGTCCCCCAAAAGCATGGAGGTTGTTTTTGACAAGATCTCAGAGACAGTTGAAGACAAAAGACTGATTGTTCTCTTTATCCTTGGATTTCAGGGCTCAGGGAAGTCCACCCTGTTGAATGCCCTGTTAGGGCTATAGTCACATCAGTGTAGGTCAGTACACTGGGAGAGCCTATTTTCTGTTTTCTAAGGTAGATGACACATTTACAAAAAAACATTTGGTTTTGATTATATTCTAGCAGTAGACACAGAAGGACCTGGGACTTCAGAACTCAAAAACAATTCCCAGAATCAGGACAATGAGTTGGCAACAATCGCCACCGGCCTTGGAAAACTTGGCTCTGATCAATATTTTGGGGGGGTAATCCAGCAGACATTTAGGACATCCTTCAAATAGTTGTCCAGGCATTTCTGAGAAGGAAACAAGTGGAAATCTTCCCCAGTTGCATCTTTGTCCATCAGAAAGTGGGAGAAGTTACAGCTAAAGACCAAACTGTGGAAGGACGAAGGAGACTGGAGTAGAGACTGGATGAGATGACAGCATTAGCTGCTGAGGTGGAAGAGTGCTCAGACATAACTCACTTCAGTGATGTAATCAAATTTGAAGTCAATATTCGTATTTACTACTTATCCCACCTAGGGAATGTCAATGCCCCAATGGTCTCACACAGTCTTCACTATAGTCACAATGTCCAGTAGTTGAAGACTGGGATTTCCAGGACTGCCCAGCAAGAATTCAGCAGAAGGATTTTGAAGATCTCAGATGTGAAATTTTGAGTTCAAGACTTGTGGAACATCCTGCCTACTGAGAACTTCATTTTTGTTTTCAGGAACACCCAAAAAGTAAAACCATGAGAAAACTTGAAAGCATATATAAACACTGAACTTGAGAGTTGAGCATTTGTTACTCTCTTTTTTTTTGACGAGTGATGCAGTGAGACCCTCTAACTCAAGTTCAAGCTTCTGAAATTTCCCCACTCTCACCTTAAACCATGAGCTGGAATTCTGCTTAAGTGGATTTTGCCTGAGTAATGTGCAATGTCACCTTACTACATTAGGTAATTTCTTTTTCTTGTAGAAACGGGAGCCATAAACTGAGAGATCACATCTCTGTTGAACACAAGATACATTGAGTATGAACTGTAAGCAGATGGGTGCACAAACTATCAGGTCTGACTCCAGTGTCAAATGTCCTACAGAAAATGTACATAGGCTGAGAAGAAATGAGGGATGTCTTAGAATTTTCACACCTCTCCACACATTGGCACCAACTGGGGACTATATATTCAAATACATAAGCCTAAGGGTCATTTCTCACTTAAACCACAGTTTTGTACTCCTACTCCCAGAGACTCATGGCCATATCACAATACAAAACCCATTAATCCAACACAAAATTCTCCATAGTAATTAACAGTCTCAACATTGGTCAAAACTCCAAAGTTTAAGTAAATTCTGAGACTTAAACTCTTAACTTTAATCCAATGAACAATAATTAAAAAAATGTAACAAAAATTTAAAACGTAATTACAAATTTTCAGCAGTGGCACAGAATATATGCTCCCAGTTTTAAATGGAGGATCGGGGGGGGGGGGGGTGATATAGTGAGGAAAGAGTAGGGCAAAACAAGACAGGAATCCAGCAGGAAAAACATCAAGACTTGTAGCTCTGTCTCTGGTGTATGAGGCTTCAGTCACTAAGGAGTTTCTTGACTCCAGACCTCCAGTTCTCGCTTATGCCTGTTCTACTCTCTGTAAGCAGCAGCCCTTGGCAGATGCCTCATGTCTCAGACATCGTCAACATCTTGGGAGCATGTGTTATATCTATTCCTATCATTTTGAGGAAGATTCCCATTAATTCCTAGAGTGGCTCCAACAGTTTACACGCCCAAACAATGGAGAAGTGTTCTTCTTTTCTATAATTCTCACCAGCATTTACTGTGATTTGTGTTTTTGACCTTGGCCACACTGGTTGTTTTAGAGTGAAGTCCAAAGTATTTGTATTTTCCTTGAGGATAAGGATATTGAAAATTTAAAAAAATATATTACTTGGCCATTTGTATTGATTCTTCTGAGAACTAAGTTTAGTTCAATACCTCCTTTGTACTGGGATTGTTTTCTTGGTATTTAGTTTTTTTGGGAGTTTATATAGTCTATATAGTAACCCTCTGTCAGATATAAAGCTGGTACAGATTTTTTTCCCTTCTTCCTCTTACCATCATCATGATATTCTTTTCTATACAGAAGCTTTTTAGTCTCTTGAGGTTCCATTGGTCAACTTTGATGTTAATGCCTGTGATGGTCTGTTAGAGTCCGCACTTTCCGTGGATATCCACACCCGACCCAGGCGCGGCGCCTTCCCGAACTCGGGCCCATGAGAATGGATGACAGTCCTGAGGGTTAAAAACAGACACACACATAAAAGAGACCTTGCTCATCTACCAAGGGTAAATGGCCACTTTATTAAACTCAAGTCGGGTATTTATACCAGTGGGCAATCAGGATCAAAAAGGCAAGGCCTCCTCCCAACAAAAGCAGGAAGGAGAATAAAGGCCCCAGTAAAGGAAAACTCCTCCCACCCAGAGGGGGCTGGGGAAACTGGCCTCTGTGGGAGTTTTTCCCCAGGCAGGTGGTCGAGGGTTCAAGGCAATGTCAGACAGGTTAGATGGGCCTTGGCCCTGAGCTTCTTTGAGGCAGGTTGAGAAATTACCATTTTAAAGTAAAATAGATTCCTCAGGCTAATGTACCAGGCTGTAGCAGAACCAAGGACAGAACTAGCAGGAAGCTTAGCTGGTTAGCGTAAACATTATTTGCATCCAGTATTTTGGTCTCAAGGATCATGGAGGACAGGGTCCCACAATGGTCCTTATTCAGAAAGTTTTCCATTGGTTCTATAATTTAAGTGTATTCCTTACTTTCTTTTCTATTGAATTGAGAGCATTAGATTGTGCTGGTTAATTATTGTCTACTACACACAAATTGAGGTTTTATGGGAGGAAGGAATCTCAGTATGAGAATTATCTCTATCATATTGGCTTGTGGGTGTGTGTCTATAGGGCATTTTCTTGGATAATGATTGATACAGAAGTGCCAGTCCCATAGATATCATTGCCACTCCTAGACTGGTGACCCTAGGTTGTATAAGAACGCAAGTTTAGCAAGTGATGAAAAACAAGCCAGCATGCAGCAGTGCTCCGTGACTCTGCTTTAGTTCCTACTTCTAGGCTCTTGCTTAATTTGCTCAGTGATTGATTGCTAAAAGGATTCAGAAGACGGATAATTTAGTTCCTCTCCAAGTTGGTTTCATTCAGTATTTTTATCATAGCAAGAGAAGCAAACTAGGACATAGAATTGATGCTGAGGTCCTTGTTCCATGTGTGATAGAGTTTTGTGAAGTGGAGATTTAATTTTATTCTTCTACCTAGAATTAAGTTAATGGTCAGTACCCTTTACTGAAGATGTTATCATATCTCCAGTGTTTATTTTTGGTCT
This sequence comes from Myodes glareolus, assembly GCF_982192425.1. Taxonomy (NCBI): domain Eukaryota; kingdom Metazoa; phylum Chordata; class Mammalia; order Rodentia; family Cricetidae; genus Myodes; species Myodes glareolus. The sequence continues at coordinate 98,598,607 of NC_142032.1, forward strand.
CTTTTTCAAGAATCATGTTGCTGTAAAGAGTGGGATTATATCTGCATTCTCTGCATTTATTATTCTGTTACATTGAACAATGTGTTTGCTTTTATGGTGGTATCATGCTGTTTTTATTTTTACAGCTCTGTCATATAACAAATTCCCCTTGTTATATGTTCCCTCTCCTATGTGGATGCTAGCTTTGATTCTTCAAATGGGTGTGTTTACATTGAAGTGCCCATAGAAGGCACAGAACTAGCAAGGGCCGAGGAGGGTGTGCTTTGAAAGGAGGTAAAAAGGACACAGGTAGAAAAAGAGGGGTAAAATGGTTTAGAGGAATGAAACAACAAGAGAGAGGAGATATGGGGAGTAATAAATAATACTGAAGCCCTTTGAAAATGTCATATACAAACTTACATAAAAATCAGTTTAAATGGAGTTACACTTTAAAGGGGACAGTGCTTCTCCAAGCACTATAAGTTATCAACCGTAAAGTCCAGGGCTATGTATGAGCTATAGTTTTTTTTTCCAAGTTGTTCATCAGTGAATCCACATCAAACATGCAAAACATTAAAAGTTATTGCCATTATTCCTGCTTACCCTCAAGATCTTGATGGTAAGACTCTATTGTTGAAGACACCACATATTTGAGTCTTTTTTTTGAGGTAATTGTTCTCCCTGTGTTTTTATTATATGTAAACATCTAAGTGTAACTTAGATGTTTGTTGTAACTAAGAAAACTTAGATGTTTTCTTCCTTACAAGACTAAAAAGTGAAAATTTTGTGTAATCAGAAATTTAAATTCTTAAACCTTTATTTATTTATTTTTAATACACTCTTTCATCATTTTATGTAATTATCCCGGTTCCCACTCTCTCTCATTTTCCCGCTACAACCTTCCATCCACTCTTCAGAAAGGATGAGGCTTTCCATGGGAAGTTAACAAAGTCTGACACATCTTTTTGAGGCAGAACCAAGGCTCACCTGCCTATATCTAAACTGAACAATATATCCCTACAAAAAGAACGTGCTCTAAGACACCAGTTCAAGCACTAGGGATAAATGCTGGTCCCACTGTCAGTGACCCCAAAGACTGCCCAAGCCTCACAACTGTTGCCCACATTCAGTGGTAGTAGTTTGGTCCTATGCAGGTTCCCCTGCTTTCAGTGCAGAGTCAGTGAGGTCTCACTAGCTCATGTCAGCTGTTTCTGAGGGTATTACCATCATGATCTTGACAACTTTGGTCATATTATCACTCCTCCCTCTCTTGGAATGGTCTCCAGAAGCATGGCCCAGTGCTTTTCTGTGAATCTCTGTATCTGTTCGAATCAGTTGCTGGATGAAGGTTATGCAATGATAATTAAGGTAGTCATCAATCTACTTACAGGGAAAGTCCAGTTTAGGCATCCTCTCCCATGTTGCTTGTTGCTTAGAGTCTTCACTCAAGTCATCCTTGTAGATTCCTAAGAATTTCCCTAGTGTCATGCTTGAGATACCATCTTGCACCAGTCAGAATGACTATGATCAGAAACACCAATTATAGCTTATGCTGGAAATGAAACAGAGTAAGAGGAAATACTCTTACATTGCTAGTGGGAGAACAAACTTGTGTTGTGCCCAAGTTGAGAACCACTAGAGAAATACCACTAGAATCCAGTCAAGTCCAGAATGCAAAAGCAAGGTTTATTCAGCACGCTCTCTAGTCATGCTGGGGGCTCGACCACTACTTGAAGCAGTGCAGTAGGGAAGACTCCCTCATCATTTGGAGTTGACATTACATAGGAAAAACCATAAGCCAGGTTTACTCAGGGTCAAGGAGTTTATTTTTGCTGAGTACAGGGTATGGACTACTTCTGCATACCGCCTTTGTTCTTTAAGTGGCTACTTCTGCTTCTGTTCATGCCCTGTACCCCAAGAAGTTATTTTCTGCTACTGTCTTGACATCAAATCTGGGTGTTGACAGGGGGCTAGGTGCTAGGGACATTTGGCCTGCACTTTTGCCAAGGTTCCTGTTTCCAGCTAACTCTTGATGCTCCCAAATTTCTTGAACCCAGTACCCTATCTAGCTTCTGATCATGCAAAGTTTCTTAAAGTTTTTCACATCCTTACACTTGCATAGCCACTTTGGAAATCAATGTAGCAGTTTCTCAGAAAATTGGGAATCAATCTATCTCATGATCCAGCAAAACCACTTAAGTGAATGCACACTTATACCACAAGGACGTTTGCTCAACTGTGTTCATAGCAACATTATTCATAATATCTAGAACCTGAAAACAACCTAGATGCCCTCATCCTAAGAATGAATAAAGAAAATGTGGTACATTTACCAAGTGGAGTACTACTCAGCAATAAGAAAATAATGACATCATGAAATTTGCATGCAGATGGAAGGAACTGGAAAAATATCCTGAAGGAGATAACCTAGACTGAGGTAGACAAACACAAAACTCATGTGTACTCATAAATAAGTGGATATTATACCTAATGCAAAGGATAACCAGCCTTACAATCCGTGATCCCAGAGAAGCTAGATAACAAGGAAAACCCTAAGAGAAACATATATGAATCCTCCTGGGAACATGAAACCTACAAGAACTCTTGAGAAAGTTGAGCGGGGGAAGTAAAAGGAAGAGTAGAAGGATAGGAAGAGGGAAGAAGGGGAGGGAGGAGGAGAACGTGAGGGAATAAGATGATCAATAAGGGTGGGGGACAGAGAGGGTGAAAAGGAAAGAAATATCTTGATTGAGGGAGCGATTAAAGGGCCAGCAAGAAACTTGAGTCTAAGTTACATCAGAAATCAAGCTGGTATTGACTTGGCAGAAGCATTCCTACTGACTAACTTTCACAGTACTAGAAGATGCTGTGCATAACATAGAGGGAGAAAAATAAAACAGCCTTGCTCCACTATGAACATTGTGAGCTATAATAAAACTAGCTTGGTCAGATATGCTCACTGTTCAATGGCAGCACTGTTTTGACAACAACCAACAGCTCTCTGGTTGGGCTTAACACTCACTCCACAAAATGGAACCCATACCCTGGTAGTTTTCATTGACCAAAAAACTTTAGTCTATTCAGTGATTCTCTGTGATCAGGAACTTAAGCCAAATAAACTGTTTCTTCCCTAAGTTGGTTTTGGTTAGTGTTTGGTCTGATAAATCAACACAGTAATAAACTTATTCCTGACCTCTTATCTTTACACAAATGTATTAATTAAGTAATTAATTAATGGTGTAGGAGATCCTTCTTTCTATGTGTTGCTTGTATTGGTTAATGAATAAAGAAACTGACTTGGCCTTATGGGGCAGAACTTAGGTAGGCGGAGAAGAAGGAACTGAATTCTGGGAGGAAGAAAGCAGAGTGAGAGGAATGCCATGGAGCCACCAGAGATAGACACGCTGAATCTTTCCCAGTAAGCCACTGACATGTGGCAATATACAGATTAATAGAAATGGGTTAAATCAAAATATGAGAGTTAGCAAATAAGAGACTAGAACTAATGGGCCAAGCCGTGATTTAATTAATACAATTTCTGTGTGGTTATTTCTGGGCTAAGATAGCCAGGCAGCCAGGACAAACAAGCACCTCCTTCCCCTGCAACAAATTAATGCATCTCTCAACCCTCAGAGGAGAAGGTTCTAGTTGATGCAGATTTAGAGATCTCTAACCAATCAACATGCAGTGAATGAAAGAATAAGGAGTGCTCATCTATAAAAATTTTAATTTTGAGGAAACCAACTTGAAAACGCACTCTACTAAGCTTTGCTTTAAAAGATTGCAGATTTGGGGACACAAACACATTCAGACATAAATAAGTTTCCAGTAATTAGGCACATAGTCTCACAGAAGTTCTTTACAAATATCTACATAGTTTTTCTTTGTGTGTGGAATGCAGAAACCTTAGCTCAGTAGGACACATATATGGTTTTTCCTTTAATAAATGTGTGGTTAACAGTGCTGCTTAGCAGGACACCTACAGCATGTGGCTCTGCCTTAGCTAGCACAGTGCTGGGTAGATGGAGACATATTTATACCCACAGATCAGGGTATCTCAGTCTTGGTCAGAGATGCTCCTGGTTCCGATGGCAGGCAGGGAATGCTGAAACTCAGTATAGGTCAAAGCCATGTGAATGTGTCTGTGTGCCACATCCAAATAATTGTCAAATATTTGTCATTATCTCCAAGGCTCAGGGTATATCCTGGAAAGGGTGGGGAAAGAATTTAAGGGCGAGAAGACAGAAAATAGTTTTGGATATGACAGTACAGTTGAATTCAAACTAACATCAGCTGTGGTTACATGTACAAAATAGGTCACATGAGGCACATCTGTCCCTTAGGGAGAGGGAGCCATTTTCCTCTGTGCTGTAGCTCTTGGAAATAACCTACATGTACATTCATATCACCAGCCGCAATTTAATGCACTGGGACATATATATATATATATATATATATATATATATATATATATATATATGTGTGTGTGTGTGTGTGTGTGTGTGTGTGTGTGTGTGTGTGTGTGTATACATATATATATGTATATATATATGTGTGTGTGTGTGACTGTAATTAATATATAAATATACATGTACAAATATATATAGCTGTCATTAATACATAAAACCATAAAACATAAGTGTTTATGTGTGTCAAAATTAATTGTGTTATATTTATCTGGCAAAATATCCATTATATGTTAAAGTTACAGGACAATCAGATGGATAAAGGATGCTTATCTGGCAAAAGATTTTACATATACATATGTATGTATATGAAGATATGACAGTAAGAGGGGAATATGTTGGACAGATGAAAGGATTACCAGATGTACAAAAGGACTAAGAGAGATCTGGCTACAGACCTGAACTGTTTTGTCTCATGAATTCAAGTTTTCTTTAAACTTTGAAATCTATTTAAAATTTTGTTTTGATCTAGTATGTTTCATAATATGTTTATATGAAAATACACTTTGATATATCACTAAGAGATAGCTAATTTAATGACATACATTTCTAATTTCACAATGTTTTTATGCAAGTATTTCGATGGAGCATCAAGTATCTAAAAATGAGGGTTTTATGTAAAGAATATTTCCACCTATTATAATCAAACATCTTAGAGAAACTTTAAGCAAAATGATTTAAGATAACAAATGATTACATCTTACTACCAATTTAAAATGCTTCTACAGGACAAACATTAAAAATATTTACATTGGATTATTGCTGTGGTTTTCTTTCCAATGGTAAGGTTTTTCTGTTGTTTTTATGTATTTGTTAATTCTGAACTTTAGTAAGGCTGTCATTAATATATAAACATTAATGTTTATGTGCACCAAAACTAGATGTATTATATTTATTCTGGCCGAAGATCCAGTTCATGTTAAAATTACAGGATATTCCAATGAGAAAAGATTTTTATCTGAAAAAGATATAATTTCATGATAAAATTACAGGATATTCAGATGGAGAAAGGATGAATGAAGAGACACTTTTATCTCATTTACTATAATGATACTTTTGTGTTTTGTGTTACAAAAGGAATGTTCAGGTGGTCATTATGAACAACTCCTTAAACACATGCTACAAATGTACTTCTTTGTTCTGAGTTGTACTTTAAATCAGGTGATATTGACAGGAGGAAAGCAAGGCTCAAGCCTCAGAAGTCTACAAATAAGAGATGGTGATGTGAGCAAAATCCAGAAGATGATAGTGAGAGAGGTAATAGCACTGCCAGTCTCAAAGATAAGGCTGACCACCTGACAGAACTGGACTTTGGAGTGACTGATTGCCTTTGTTACCATTTTTTTAAGTGTCCTACTTGGAGATAGGCTAGGAAATCTCTTTAGAATATTGACTCAGTCTTCTTTGATTTCAGGATTTTTAGAAGGGTGTGGTTTAATGATTCTTTTGAAAGAACAATTCTTAGCTTCATATGGAAACACAAACACACAGGATAGTAAAACAATTCTGTTTTTTTTCTTTTTTCTTTTTGAAGACAGGGTTTCTCTATAGCTTTGGAGCCTGTCCTAGAACTAGCTCTTGTAGAAAAGAGATCCACCTGCCTCTGCCTCCTGAGTGCTGGGATTAAAGGCGTGTGCCACCATTACCCAGTAAAAATTCTGAATAATGAAAGAACTGCTGTACATATCACTATCCCTGATTTCAGATACTATAGAGATATATTAGAAAAAATAACAAGTATTTGACATAAAAATAGATGATTCAATCAATGGAATCATTGATCCAGACATCATTCACATACCTACAGACAACAGGTATGTTGTCTTTTTTCATAAAGAAGTCAAAAATACATACTAGAAAAAGGTGAGCATTTTCAATAACTAGTACTTGCCAAACTTGGTAGCTACTTGTAGAAGAATCCAAACAGTTCTATACATATCACCTTGAACAAAACTCAAATTGAAGTGGATCAAAGATCTGAACCGAGTATTATGAATTTTCAGTTTAGTGTTTTTAAGGGATTTCTGAATATACAAATGAGTGGATCTTTGATTTTTGTGCCTTATCTTGGGCTATTTTCTTTCTACTTGTTTATTTTTTCCAATTCTGATAACCTAGTTTTTGTTTTATATTATATACTTTTATTAATATTGTTTAGATTCCTGTTTGGTTTTAAATGAGAGCCAGAGGGGAGTAGGTCCAGGAGAGGGTGGGGTGGGAAGGAAATGGCCAGGAGTAGAGGGAGTAGATATGCATTTGAGGAAAAAAATTCTATTACTAATGAAACAAAAAAACCAGAAAACATATTAAAATCTCAGTGATTGACAACCTGATTCTAGCACAAAAATAGGCAAATATATCAGTAAATTAGAAAAAAGGACCTTGAAATAAAATGGCAAAGCTTTGCCCACTTAAGTTTTCACAAGAGAAGCAAAACATAGATTGAAAAGAGTCAGTCTGTTCAACAACCGGTGCTACAAAACTGAATTCTACTTGCAGAAAATGGAATTGGATTCATTTCTTTCATCATGTGTAAAATTCGATTCAAATCAAACAAAGACCTTTGTTTCAAGTAGGATGCACTGAAACCTCTGGAAAATAAGGAGGATACTCTAAAAACACCAAAGTAGACAAGAGCCTTTCTAATAGAATAGCAACAGCATAGAACTTTTTCTCAATTTCAACAGATGGATCCATGAACATCACACGCTTCTGTATAACAATGAAAACACCAGCAGAACAGAGACAGCATGGAGAATGGTAGAAAACCTTTATTAGTTACACCTCAGACATGAGTCTGAAGTCAGAATTTGTGAAGAACTGCAGAAATTAAGTATCAGGGAAAGAAAACTGCCAATCAGCAAACTGGCACATGAAGTGAACAGAGAGTTTTTTGTTTTTCTGTTGTTTTCATTTTTGAGAGGGGGGAGAAAAAAGGAAAAGAAAAGAATCACAAATGATCAATGAGTAGTTATAAGATATTCTATATTCCTATTCATCAGAAAAATTCAAATAAAACTACTTTGAGATGCCACCTGACCCCATTCAGAATGGCTCTCATCAACAAATCTAAGAATAAATGATAGAATGTGGTGAAAAAACTCTTCACTTACTATAGGTGGAGGGAAAATTAGCACAGTCATGTGGAAATCAGGTTGGATATTTTTCAAAAACTTAAATATAGAAGTACTATGTAACCTAACTATTTCTTTCCTGGCCATATACCCAAAGAACAACACCATACCCTATTATACAAATTTTCACCCTCACAAATTTTTAATTATATTTCTATTTTTGACATTATAATACATTATAACTGCATCATTATCATCTTCCCATTCTTTCCTATACCCTCATGTTTATCACTTCATTATTCACTAAAGCAAAAGCTGGAATGAACCAATATGGCCATCAAAAGATGAAAGAATAATGAAAATTGTATACATATAAGTAGATATATATGAAAACAATAGAGCTTCAAAGAAAAATGTAATAAGAGCTTTCCATGAAAACTGATAAAATTAAAATGTATAATATTAAGTGAAGTCACACAATCTCAGGGAAAACACTCGTTGTTTTCCTTCTGTGCAGTACCTACAGCATGCAGATGTAGCCTCACAAGTAGGGAAAGGAGCAGACTGGCTAAAATACTAGGAGATAAGGAGGACTGGAGGCAAATAATGGAAACAAACAAGGAAAGAAACTACAAAGGTAACTATTTTTCTAATTCCAACTCCGTTGTAGATGTTGTTTGGTGGTAGACAAGTGCACCAAAGTAATTCATCAGTGGAGGTTTAAAATCCAGAGTAAAGGAGGAGTTCCAACCAGAGGGGTGAGTCTGGGCTATCCAGGGCGGACTGTCCTGGAAGAGAGCACAGCCCCCACCTCAGTTTATGCTGCAGGGTCTTCTGTGTTCCACTGGACTCTACCCTGCCACCACAGTTGTCCTTTTGTCTCCTGTGTCCTTGGAATACCAACTATCCCTATTTCAGTGCTGAGGAGTTCTATACAGAGAGGTGAGTGCGTGCTAGCCTGGGTGGACTGTCCTTGAGGAGAGCACAGCACCCCCCTCAGCTTTTGCTACAGGGTCTACAGTCTTCCACTGGACTCTTCCCTGCCCCCACTGTTGCCTGTTTTTCTCCTGTGTCCTTGGAATACCAGCTGTCCCTATTTCAGTGCTGAGGAGTTCCAACCAGAGGGGTGAGTCTGGGCTACCTGGGGCAGACTATCCCGGAAGACATCACAGCCCACCCCGCAGCTTATGCTACAGGGTCTTCTGTGTTCCACTCGACCCTACCCTGCCACCAAGGTCGCCTTTCTATCTCCTGTGTTCTTGGAATACCAACTATCCCTACTTCAGTGCTGAGGAGTTCCAACCAGAGAGGAAGAGATGGGCAGGCACCAATGCAAGAATTCCTCCCACAACCTGAAAGGCAACATGACATCACCAGAATCCAGGGATCACGAAACTAGAAGAATTGAACACCCTACTCCAGAAGAAATAGAAGAAATCGACTCTTAGGGGAACTATATAAAAATAATACAGGAACTTAAACAGTAAGTGAAAATCTGCCTTAAAGAAATGGAAGAGAATTATAACAAAATGATTGAAGAAATGAGTAAAGAAATGGCAGAGAACTATAGCAAAAAGTTTGAAGAAATGAGTAAATCGGTGACTGAAACCCTGCGAAACCAAGAACAAACAATCAAACAGGTAGTGGAAACAGTTCAAGAATTGAAAACTATTGGAGGCAGCGAAGAAAACACAAACCGAGGGCTGGATGGCTATGGAAAATCTAGGTAAATGAGGAGAGACTTCAGAAACAAGCATAACAAATAGAATACAAGAGATAGAAGAATGAATCTCAGATTCTGAAGACACCATAAAGAAAATAAACACACTGACCAAAGAAAACAACAAATCCAACAAACTCTCATCACAAAACATTCAGGAAATGTGGGACACAATAAAAAAACAAATCTAAGAATAATAGGGGTAGAAGAAGGAGAAGAATTGCAGATCAAAGGCCCAGAAAAAATATTCAACAAAATTATAGAAGAAAACTTCGCCAACCTAAAGAACAATATCCCTATGAAGGTTCAAGAAGCATACAGAACACCGAATAGACTGGGTCAAAAAAAATCCCCTCGCCATATAATAATCAAAACCAAAACATTCAGATCAAAGAAAGAATATTAAGAGCTGCAAAGGAAAAAAGGTCAAGTAACAGATAAAGGTACACCTATCAGACTTACACCGGACTTCTCTATGAAAACCATGAAAGCCAGAAGGTTCTGGATTGAGGTACTGCAGAAACTAAGAGACCATGGAAGCAAGCCCAGACTACTATACCCAGCCAAGCTATCATTCACTATCAATGGAGAAAACCAAATATTCCAGGATAAAAACAAATTTAAACAATACGTAGCCACAATTCCAGTTTACAGAAAGTATTAGAAGGTAAATCACAACCCAAGGAATCCAACATTGCCATCACTGCCTACAATAACTCAGACATCTAACAAGCCCTCACAAGCACAACTCAAAGAAGGGAAACACACACACTCTACTACCCCCCAAAAAAAGAAAATATCAGGAGTCAACAAACACTGATCATTAGTATCACTTAATATCAGTGGACTCAATTCATCTATAAAAAGGCATAGATGTAGAGACTGGATCCGAAAACAGGATCCAACATTCTGCTGTTTACAAGAAACACACCTCAACCACAAAGACAGACACCTACTCAGAGTAAAGGGTTGGGAAAAGGTTTTCCAAGCAAACGGACCTAAGAAACAAGCAGGTGTGGCCATTCTAATATCTAACAAAATTGACTTCAAACTAAAATCAATCAGAAGAGATGGAGATGGACATTTCATACTCATAACCGGAACAATTCATCAGGAAGAAGTCTCAATTCTGAATATCTATGACCCTAATATAAAGGCACCCACGTATAACAGTAACACTTCTAGAACTCAAGGCAGTCATCAAACCACACATACTAATAGTAGGAGAATTCAACACACCTCTCTCGCCAATGGACAGTTCAATCAGACAGAAACCTAATAGAGAAATAAGAGAATTATTGGAGGTATTGACTCAAATGGAATTAACAGATATCTATAGAACATTCCACCCAAAAAGGAAAGAATATACATTCTTCTCTACAGCTCATGGAACCTTCTCAAAAATTGACCACATACTCGGTAACAAAGCAAACTAACACAAATACAAAAAAATATTAGCTACCACCTGTGTCTTGTCATATCACCATGGATTAAAGTTAGAATTCAACAACAGTGCTACCCCAGGAAGCCACCAAACTCATGGAAGTTGAATAGTCAACTACTGAATCATCCCTGGGTCAAGGAAGAAATAAAGAAAGAAATTAAATTCTTCCTTGAATTTAATGAAAATAAAGATACAATATACTCAAACCTATGGGACACAATGAAAGCAGTGCTAAGAGGAAAGTTCATAGCACTAAGTGCACAATTAAAGAAAACAGAGAAAGCACACATTGGAGACTTAACAGCACACCTGAAAGATCTAGAAAAAAAAGAAGCTGATTCACCTAGGAGAGGTAGAAGACTGGAAATATTCAGACTGAGGGCTGAAATCAACAAAATAGAAACACAGAAAATAACCCAAAGAATCAATGAAACAAACAGCTGGTTCTTGGAGAAAATTAACAAGATTGACATACCCCTTTCCAAACTAATCAAACAACAGAGAAAAACATGCAAATTAATAAGATCAGAAATGAAAAGGGGGACATAAGCAGAGACACAGAGGAAATTCAGTGAATCATTAGATCTTACTACAAAAGCCTGTATGCCACAAAATTGGAAAATGTAAAAGAATTGGGCATTTTTTTAGATAAGTACCATATAACAAAGTTGAACCAAGACCAGGTGAACAATCTAAATAGACCTGTTAGTCATGAAGAATTAGAAGCTGTTATCAAAAATCTCCCTACCAAAAAAACCCAGGACCAGATGGTTTCAATGCAGAATTCTACTAGAACATCCAGGAAGAGCTAATACCTATACTCCTTAATGTATTTCACAATATAGAAACAGAAGAGTCATTGCCAAACTCTTTTTATGAAGCTACAGTTACTCTGATACCAAAACCACACAAAGACACAACCAAGAAAGAGAATTACAGGCCAATCTCGCTCATGAACATCGCTGCAAAAATTCTCAATAAAATGCTGGCAAACCGAATCAAAGAACACATTAGAAAAATTATCCATTATGATCAAGTGGGCTTCATCCCAGAGATGCAGGGCTGGTTCAACATACGCAAATCTATCAATGTAATCCATCATATAAATAAACTGACAGAAAAAAACCATGTGATCATTTCATTGAACGTGGAAAAAGTGTTTGACAAAATTCAACACCCCTTTATGATAAAGGTGTTGGAGCAATTGGGGATACAATGATCATACCTAAAGATAATAAAAGCTAGTTACAGCAAGCCGACAGCTAACATCAAATTGAATGGAAAGAAACTCAAAGCCATTCCACTAAAATCGGGAACAAGACAAGGCTGTCCACTCTCTCCATACTTCTTCAATATAGTGCTTGAAATCCTAGCAATAGCAATAAGACAATATAAAGGGATCAAGGAGATTCGAAATGGAAAGGATGAAGTTAAGCTTTCGTTATTTGCAGACAATATGATAGTGTACATAAGCGACCCCAAAAACTCTACCAAAGAACTCTGACAGCTGATAAACACCTTTAGTAATGTGGCAGGATACAAGATCAACTCCAAAAATTTGGTTGCCCTCCTATACACAAAGGATAAAGAAGTAGAGAGGGAAATCATAGAAACATTACCTTTCACGATAGCCACAAATAGCATAAAATATTTTGGGGTAACGCTAACCAAGGAAGTGAAAGTCCTATTTGACAAGAACTTTAAGTCTTTGAAGAAAGAAATAGAGGAAGATACCAGAAAATGGAAAGATTTTCCTTGCTCTTGGATTGGGAGAATCAACATAGTAAAAATGGCAATTCTACCAAAAGCAATCTATAGATTCAATGCAATCCCCATCAAAATCCCATCAAACTTCTTCACAGACCTTGAGAGAACAATAATCAACTTTATATGGAAAAACAAAAAACCCAGGATAGCCAAAACAATCTTATACAATAAAGGAACTTCTGGAGGCATTACCATCCCTGACTTCAAACTCTATTACAGAGATACAGTATTGAAAACAGCTTGGTATTGGCATAAGAACAGAGAAGTTGACCTATGGAATCGAAGAGAAGACCTGGATATTAACCCACAAACCTATGAACACCTGATTTTCGACAAGGGAGCTAAAGGTATACAATGGAAGAAGGAAAGCATCTTTAACAAATGGTGCTGGCATAACTGGATGTCAACCTGTAGAAGAATGAAAGTAGATCCATATCTATCACCATGCACCAAACTCAAGTTCAAATGGATTAAAGACATCAACATTAATCTGACCACTTTGAACCTGATAGAAGAGAAAGTGGGAAGTAGTCTACAAGACATAGGCACAGGAGACCACTTCCCAAGTAGAACTCCAGTAGCACAGGAAATAAGAGAATCAATGAATAAATGGGACCTCCTGAAACTGAGAAGCTTCTGTAAAGCAAAGGACACTGTCTGTAAGACAAAAAGGTTACCTTGCAACTGGGAGAAGATCTTCACCAACCCCTCATCAGACAAAAGTCTGATCTTCAAAATATACAAAGAACTCAAGAAACTAGACACTAAAACTCTAATTAACCCAATTAAAAAAGGGGTACTGAACTTAACAGAGAATTCTCAACAGATGAACTTCGAATGGCCAAAAGACACTTAAGGTCATGCTGAACCTCTTAGAGATCAGGGAAATACTAATTAAAACAACTTTAAGATACCATCTTACACCTGTCAGAATAGCTAAACTCAAAAACACCAATGATAGCCTATGTTGGAGAGGATGTGGAATGAGGGGAACACTCATCCATTGTTGGTTGGAATGCAAACTTGTGCAGCCACTGTGGTAATCAGTGTGGCGGTTTTAGGAAACTGGGAGTCAACCAGGAATATACCCAAGAGATACCCTATCATACTACAAAAGCATTTGTTCAACTATGTTCTTAGCAGCACTGTTTGTAATAGCCAGAACATGGAAACAACCTAGGTGCCCCTCAATAGAAGAATACTTAAAGAAGGTGTGGAACATATACACATTAGAGCTTTACTCAGCGGTAAAAAACAATAACATCTTGAATTTTGCATGCAAATGGATGGAAATAGAAAACGCTTTACTGAGTGAGGTAACCCAGACCCAAAAAGAAGAATATGGTATGTACTCATTCATAAGTGGATTCTAGCCTTAATTAAAGGTCTTTGAGCCTATAATTCATGATCCTAGAGAAACTAAATAAGAAGGTGAACCTGAGGAAAATCATATAGTTATCCTCCTGGACATTGGAAGTAGACAAGATTGCCAGGCAAACTTGGGTGCACGGGGGGTAGGGGGTGGAAGTAAGAGGAGATGTTAGAGAGAAGGGAGAAAGGGAGGATTGGGGCTAGCTTGGGGGAATGGGATGGGGGAGGGAGGAAGGATAGATATGGGAGCAGGGAAGTATATATCTCAACTAAGGGAGCCATTTTAGGGTTTGCAAGAGTGTCTTGATTCTAGAGGGGTTCACAGGTCAAGGGAGAGGACCCCAGATTGTTCCCTGAGCAGCAGAGGAGAGCGTGCCTGAACTGGCCTTGGCCCATAACCATACTGATGAATATTTTGCATATCACCATAGAACCTTCATTTGGCGATGGATGGAGATAGAGACAGAGACACACATTGGAACACTGGACTTAACTCCCTTGGTCCAAATGAGAAGCAGAAGGAGGGAGAACGTGAGCAAGGAAGGCAGGATCAGAGGGAACTTTCATCCAATATGGATGGAGATAGAGACAGAGACCCACATTGGAGCACTGGTCTGAACCCCCAAGGTCCAAATGAGGAGCAGAAGGAGGGAGAACATGAACAAGAAAGTCAGGACCGCGAGGGGTGCGTTCACCCACTGATACAAGGGGACTCATCTAATGAGGGCTCCCCAAGGCCAGCTGGACTGGGACTGAACAAGTATTTGATCAAACCGGATTCTCTGAATGTGGATGACATGGGGACTGACTGAGAAGTCATTGATAATGGCACTGGATCTTGTTTCGTCTGCATCTACTGGCTTTTTGGGATCCTAATCTGTTTGGATGCTCACCTTCCTTGACCTGGAGGCAGGGGGGAGGACCTTGAACTTCCCACAGGGCATGAAACCCTGACTTCTTTTAGTACTGGAGAGGGAGGAGGAGAGGTAGTGGGGGGAGTGAGAGGGTATTGGGAGGAGGGGAGGAAGTGGAAATTTTTATAAATAAATAAATAAGTAAATTAAAAAAATATAGAAAATTCAGAGTGAAGACCATAGCTTCATAGTGCAAATTCTGACTGTATAGCAGTTAAAGGAGATGTATAGACTTTGATTTGGAAATTTTTTTATTTATTTTCTGTTATATATATTTATCTATTTATTCTTGGTTTTCTGAAACAAAGTGTGTGTGTGTGTGTGTGTGTGTGTGTGTGTGTGTGTGTGTATGTGTGTGTGTGTGTTTGTAGATCAGGTTGGACTCAAACTCAAAGATTTGCCTGCCTCTTCATCCCAAATGCTAGGATTAATAGTATGCACTACCAGCTGCATCTTGGTTTGGTTAACCTTTTGTAATTTTTTTCAAGTTTTTTTAATAATAAATTTAATTTAAACAACAACAACACAAAATGACTTATACTTTGGTAACATGTCTGACAGAACAGATTTAAAACATTCTCTCAAGAAAATTACGCAGAAGTCTGTGTATCTGTCTGTGACTGGACGACCCTAGGTAAATTCCCTATTGGCTGCAAAATGATTTCACTTTGATATTTTCCCATTTCCTGACTCCATGAAGGAATGCAAAGCTTTCACATAACAAACTGAGTTTGTGCACATTCTTGCTTATTTCCTGGGTTGAAGCTTTTTTGGCCTATGATTTAAAAGTGCTTTGTATTCTGTTTTATATTCCTTCCCTTGTCCTCTAGTTGGAAGGACCCTTTCCTCTCTGCTCTGCTGTTATGTTTGCTGTTGTGTAATCTCAGGACTTTCACCTGTTTACATGGGTGGCACAGCCTCCATTCCTAGCAGTAGTCCTCTGGGCGTGTCCTAGCACATTGGTCTGACTATGCTCATAGCCCTGGGGGACAGAAGAAAATGAGCATCAGGGATAAAGGAGCATCTGTAATTTCTCAAAGTTTTCCAGGGCACAGATACCTCTTGTATCCAGAACTGTGTTTACAAGGTTAACACCTAAATGTTGTCACTATGTATTGTCTCTTCCTTCTGTCTTTGCCTATACATAAAAGATTTTTCTATTCAAGGGTAAACTTGATTTAGCCAGTTCTTGCTGGAATGTAACATGCTGTAACTTAATGACCTCTTGATATTTGGGGTTTGGAGTATATAAAACTACTTTTTCTTTAAATCCAATTGTCACTAAAGAAAGTTTGTAATTTAGCAATATGTAGGTAAAGTTTTCTTTGTTTTCCCTGTTTTTCTTTCTTTATATTATCTACTTTTTGTGTAATTTTTAGTTAAATGTGTGTGAGAGAAATTTCCTGATTAGCCCATCTAGATTTGATTTGTAGCCTCCCTTTGTTCTTCTGCCTCTTTAATGCAAGGATTACAGGCCTGAGCTCCAACACTCAAAAAAGGACAGACTTTCAGAGTCATTCCCATGTCTAGAAAACCTCTATTTTTTTTCTGAACATCCAACTGAAAGTATACCCAAGAATAAATAGGTATTTTTAACTTCATCATTTGTAGCTGTTTGTGGCATTCACTAACATAGCCATCACCATTAGAACATACACTTGAGTAACCCAGAGTAGACAGACAAGCTCATTTCCTATTCCTACCCTCATGAAATTCTTGAATATCCATACAGCTCATGAGTATTGTCTGCAACTGGTAGGTGGTTAGTCAGACATTGGCAGGTTTAGATGTCATTTAGGGTGGACTCCACTCCTGTGATCATCTTTGCACCCTCTCCTATGTCCCTGGCAACACTGATGTTAAAAAATAATTATCACCTCTGCCTGCCCTATGTAGAATATTTTTTTAAATATTTAATCACTCATATGTGACATACCAACAGCAGTTTCCTCTCCCTCAGCTCCTCTCAGTTCCCCCTGTCCACCTCTCCTCTCCCCCTAGATCCACTCCTCCATTTCCCTTCTGAAAAGAGCAGGCCTCCTGGGGATATCAACCAAACTCTGCACAACAAGTTGCCTAGAGGCTGGAAGCCCAGAGACCTGGGATAGAACCAATCACGAGTAGGAAAAACAAACAGAAAAAGATTACAAGTGATATTTTATTACACTCATAGATGGGATCCTAGCCCAGTAGTCTTCAAAGAGGCCTCCTGTGGTAGCTGATGGGAGCAGGGCAGACACCTCCAACCTCCTTAGGATCAGAATTGCATAACAGAAGGGAGGAAGCACCAACAAGTGCCTCTCCCTCAGATTTATAACACCATAGGACAGAGAGCAGAAGGGAGGTAACAAAGCAATGCTTTGTTGAAGACCACTGCAGCAGGTGATTTCCTCCTGATAGAGTGTTACTAGGGAAACAGGATCCTTTTTGTGGGTTCTTAGTCTCTTTAATAAGTAAACTTTCTAAATAGTCACAGAAGTAATAAGGAGGTATAACTTTATTTTCTCACTAAGGAAATAATTCTTCCCAACTCCTAAGCATACCTCTAGTAAATCTGTTGGCTTGTGAAGTGGTCTCCTGGCCAAATGATTGGCAGGCCAAATTGGATTAACTCTTATGGGCAAGTACAACACTATGTACTGTTCTATTCTTTGGGGCAATGTTTACCCATAGCCAGAAGTTCTCAGATTTCATTTTTTGACAATGAAGAATAGCTTTTCCTTAATGGACCTCAAAAACCTCTACCACATATACACTTTCAAAGGGCATTTTAAATTCTAAGGAGGAGAAACAATGAAGCTTCACTTTCTTCTGTTATCAGGGAAATTGGAGTGGGTCTAAACCCATTCACAAGGAACTGGTCCAAACCTGCTAATGGTTACCTATTATGTAACTAAAGCAGGGCTATTTTGTATTTGTTTTTTGATAATTTTTCTGTAAGCCTTTTTAATCTACTCTACTACATTATTTTTGTTCAAGCAAATGATCAGCCCTAAAAACAAACATACAAATATCATTATATGGACGTAAAGGTTAAATATAGGAATATGTACATATATGCAAATCCATATGTGCATATAACAACAATTCTAGGAAAAGGAGACTGAATTTGAAGGAGAGTGGAAATGGAGTTATGGAGGGGACATACAATCATATCTGTTTAAAGTCCTACTGTTGAAATTGGTTGTCTTGAAATATTCTCCACACTATTTGTTAAGTACGGTTTCTCACTGAACCCAGAGCTAACCAGTTCTAGCTAGCTTGTTCTAGTTGTCTCTGTCACCTTACTGCTTGTATTAGACACCCATTATGCCTGCCTAACATTTATGTGAATTCTGGGTATATGAACAATGGGCATCACACTTGCATAGTCAGCACATTATTCACTGAACCATCTCCTCAGCATTAGCCTGATTTTCTCATCTCTGATTCATGAAGCATGATTTTCTTCACTCATCTAGCTCCTTCCTCCTAAAAGCTACTAAGATATCTGGGTTTTCTGCCCCTGTTGTTCTTCTCTCAAGAGTCAATAAAATTGAACTTTTAATTTCTTTATGTAAGAGTAGTTACTTATAAACTGGGCTATTCTCCATGGTGACACAACACACAATATAAACAGGAATAACATAAAACTTCTCCCAGTAAGAAGGAGAACATGGATTTTTATTGTGCTGAAAGTAAATTCAGCCTCTACTCCCATATAAATAACCCTGTCTGTGCTGTAACTGACCTTCCACAGTCTTGCCTCCTCCAGGAAGGATCAGACTCTCCCTGCACTATTGTCTGGAGCACTCACCTGACCTCAAGGAGACAAGTAAGTAGAAGAGTAGGTGGGAAGCAGGGTGGACAGATAAATGCAAAATAAACTAAATGGAATAGACAATGCAAAATGGAAACTGATGGAAAAGGTAATAGAGTCATTACAATTATGGTATGCTGAAGCCAAAATCATTGTTTAGCACTGAAACTAAACTTCATATTTCAATTCTACTGAAAAGAGGGACAAAGTCAACCCTGAGAAAAACAGACTTTACTATTTCCAATTCCATCTTCAAGAGTTAGTGATGGAAAAGACTTTTATGTCACTCAAGGGGAAATAGAGAAACTTGTCACTGAACAGTCTTTGTCTTCAATAATAGAGGTTCTTGTTTTCTTACAAGGTTTAATTGGACCTCAGACCTTTACCTCCTGGACCCAGAAGCTGTATTTTCTTTTCAGAGAAACACATTTCTTTTTCAAAAGTGACCATAGATAAGCCGAGGTGAAGGGGGAAGACACATGTGCCTCTCTTTAGACATTAGCATACATGCAAAAGAGATGAGTCGATAAAAGGTAGGGGAAATAACTCAGATGGAAGGCAAAGCAGTATAAGGCAAACCTACTGTAAAAAACCTATTTATTTGGGAAAGGGAAAGGAGAGAGAACAATACCAAAATCTTCCTCATATTCATGAAGCTTGCAAACATTAAAAAAGACGTAATAAACAAAGTAGTGATAGCTCATGCCTTTAATTCCAGCACTTAGGAGGCAGAGGCTGGTGGGTCTGTATGAGTTCAAGGCCAGCCTGGTCTACAAGAGCTAGTTCAAGGATGGATAGGGCTGTTACACAGAGAAATGCTGTCTTGCGAAAAACAAAAAGACATCATAAGTCCATATTTCATCATACTCTTAAAACTATCACCCCATAAACAAGCTAAAAGAATGGGAGAATGAAATTCTAAACTCAATCTAACTTGGTGGTTTGTATGACCAAATAGAACAAAAGACCAGGCTTAAAGTGGGAATCCTCCTTTGAAAGGATAATTTCAAATATTGGAAAGGGACATATACAAGAGGGGGACAAAGCATATTAAAAGCCAGGCAGAAAAGGATCTTTTCATTTTTACATATACGTGTTATTGTTGTTATGAGTTTTTGCATGCTGGATAATCATATTTGCCATATCATACATGTGGAGGTCAGTAAACATCTGTGTGGTCTATTATCTCTCCTTTGACATTGTGTGGGTCCCAGGGATCCAGTTCACATTGTGAGGTCATGTGCAAGAGCTCACTGAACCATATTGCTGACCAGAGTAGGATCTTGCTCATGTGGGAGGACGAACATGATGAGGAAGAGGCCAATATGAGGCAGGAGAGTACTTGGAGACTGTTCTCCCTATAGTCAGGAAATTGACCACTGTTCTCCCTGTAGTCAGGAAATTGACCTAGGAGAAGGAAAGGAAAAGTTAGCTATGGCCTGTCTCTGGAGGAGGGTCAGACAGAGTCCAGGAGATGTGAGGAAGGGGAAATTAACAAAAGTCATCAGACTTAATATTTGGCTTTTAACAGATGAGCATGAGTAAATAATTCCAACAATCCTTTATGAGACAATGAACTTGAATTTTGATGGGCTATGTCTGGCCTGTCTGGAGTTAAAAATCGGGAGGAGTTAAAAACGGGGAGGACATAGGTCACATGTAAGCATTACACTGAAGTGTGGTTCTTTATATGACATTTTATTACTTTAAATCACACAATAAGGGAGGTCATTCTATATGAATAATTTTTTGCATTAAGAACCTGACCAAGGGTTTTAAAATGAACCCAGAGATACAAAGTAGCGAAGATCATGGCTTGTATAACAGTTAAAGAGATGTGTGGTGGTAAAAATAGAGAGGAGATTTGCTCTATTATGGCCATAATTGGAAGAAAAAGTGAAACCAGTAGTCCCTAAATACATCTTCAGGGTATTGGCATGAAAGTTTTAGATTCAGATAGAAAGTCAAAAGTATGCATAGTAAAGCAATCCTAGTCTAGTAATAGTTCTGCACATCATGTATCCATGAATATTTCAACTACTAGAAGGTAGTCACTACTGTAAGGTGGTCCCATAAATTGTTAAACTTTTTATCTGTTCTTCAATCATAGATAATGAAGTCCAGTCCTCATGAAAAGATCTCATCTAAGAGATGGATTGTTGATCCATTTAGGTTTTCCTCTTCCTGGGATTTAATATCCTTTTAACAGGAAATGTTAATAACTTACCTCTGTGTCTTCAGCCAAATAAGACCAGGCACACAATGAAGACGGAGATGTCAGGATCTCATCCTGCTTTAGTTACTGTGGACAAAAGTGAAGAGTCAACGTTTTTATACAAGTGCTCCACCAACTGGTGAACGAGAGTTCAAACAGATGAGCTAGCTCATGAAGGGCTTTCCAGACTGAAGCCCTTAAAGACATCTTGGTTACCTCTGTCTAGATTAGCAAATATGATTAAAGCTTCCATTCAGTCTATATTCAGATGTTTGTGTTAACTTAAACTTTCAACATTTGTGTGAAATTACCAAGAAATAAGATTTCTTGTTTCTATGATAAATGTTTCATTTGGAAAGCCTAAACTATCTTCATTAGTGATGTTATCTTATTTGAATTCACATGACTTACTCCACTTCTTCATAAATATTGTGTATTGCAAGGAATACAGATAGTGATCAATTTAATAATGGTAATATAACATGATTGCATTCATTTTCATTTTTCAAACAACAAATCTTGTCAAAAATCATTTATAAAATATAAACAATCAGTAAATCTTCTAGGTGAAGAGTTGTTAGACCAAGTCTTTGAACAAGTTTTTTACTGTGTTGTTCAAGGGTTACATGTGTATAGAATGATACTACTTTATTAGATATATATATATATATATATGTATATATAACATATAAATATTTTCTCCAAGCATATAAATTGTGTCTTAGTTAGTCTTCAATTACTGTGAAAAGACATCATGATTTGGCAACACTGATAACAGAAATCATTTATTTGAGACACTGATAATTTCAGAAATTTAGTGCATTTTTATAATGGCAGTGAATATGCCAGCATGCAGGAAGATATAATAGCTAAGAATTCTACATCTGGATCAATAGGCAGCAGGAGGACAGAGGCGAGGGGACTTGCTTGAGCCTTTGAAAGCTCAAATCCAATGCCAGTGACAGAGTTCTTCTAACAAGGCCATACCAGCTAATATACTCAGTATGTGTCAAACCCTGGTGACCAAGTGTTCAAATCTATAGTGGACATTTTCTTTTCTATTTTATTTTTAAAACAATCTTTTATTTTACATACCAATCCAAGTTTCATCTCCCTTCTTTCCTCCCACTCCCTTACCTTTCCCCCACCATACTCTCCATCCATTCCTCAGAGAGGGTGAGGCTTTCCATGGGGAACCAAGAAAGTCTGTCACATCACTTGAGGCAGGGCCAAGGCCCTCCTCCCTAAATCTAGATTGAGCAAGGTATCCCTCGATAGGGAATGGGTTCTACCACATTCTACTCCCTGACCCCCATTGGCCTATAGCCATATCATAACGC
Source organism: Myodes glareolus (assembly GCF_982192425.1). Taxonomy (NCBI): domain Eukaryota; kingdom Metazoa; phylum Chordata; class Mammalia; order Rodentia; family Cricetidae; genus Myodes; species Myodes glareolus. Next base: position 98,620,696 of record NC_142032.1, read on the forward strand.
AAAATGCATCCAGTCAAACTTCAAAAATCTTCATAACCTATCAGAGCTTCAACAATGTTTAAAAGTACCAAATACAAAGTCTATTCTGAGATTCCAGGCAATCACTTAACTCTATACCTCTGAGAAACCAAAATAAAAAAGTGTACCACATACTTCCAACATACAATATCTCTCAATATACACTACTATTTCAAAAGTTGGGAAAAGGAGCATAGTGGGAACCATTCCAGAGGTTCTGTCTGAAGTACAGAATGCTGCACTCCAAATACACTGTACTATATGAGTTCAGAATTGGAGGCAAGGATGAAAAGAGAGATGGTAAAGAATCTTCTGAGACTCATAGAAATCTCTTAAATGTAATTCCATATAAAATCAAAATAAAAAATCAGATCACACATTTCCAATGTATAATTGCCCAGAATATACATCACCATTCCAAAAGGGAGGAAAGAGAGCATAGTGAGGAAATACAAGACCAAAGCTAGACCAAAAACTAGCAGGACAAACTTCAATCTCTGCATCTCCGTGTTTGATGTCAAAGTATTCTTCAGATTTCCTAGTCCTATCAGCTTTGTTGACTGAAACACATGTTTCTCCCTTGGACTGTTTCCACACTAAGTCTGCAGCTTTCCTTGGCAGGAATCTTACATCTCTAAACACAATCCAGGTTTGAACTTTATTGTTTCACAAAATGGCTTGTCAGGTCCCCTATTCAGGGACACCCCTGACACAAATATGGCCTCATCAGTTTTCCATATCATGGAAGGATATTCTGTAGGTTCTTTCTTATATCATTTATTCTAAAGACAGAAAGAGTTGGAAAAAGCTGCCAAGTACTGCTGCTTGCTAGGGCTGGAACTTTCTCCTCGTTCAAATTCAATTGTACCAATTTCCTGTTTGCTGTGGTTTCCTTCACTTCTTGAGCTTGTCTTTAAATCCTTTCCAGAATTTTAAATTTACTTGGATGGGACTTTGTTCTGAGGGCATAACTCTCTTCATTCCATTTAGCATCTGGCTTTCCTTTAAACTTTTTATCTCCTTAAGCAATGAACCTAGCACCATTATTCTTCCTGCTCTTCTTTTCTCCTCAAACCATACATGTTATAATTTTCTATATGTAGTTTGCTCCTTTTCATCATAAATCTACATAAAAGTGATTGATAGTAACCATAGGAAGAATCAGTACTAGGCTCTCTTGAAATGTCCTCTGCCTATACCAATAATCCCAAACTTTTGATGTTACCCTCAGGCAAATATTTTGGATAAGGGCAAAAAGCACCCACTTTGCTTGCCAAAATATCACCACAACAGACTCTATACCACTTACTAATATTCTTCTCCTCTGAAATCTCCTGAGTCATAATCTATGTTGCTCTCACCACCACTATCTTCTATGATCCCACTCATATGGCTCATTAAGTACTACTTAGGCAATCATTGCTCCCCTAATCAAAAGTCCCAACATCCACACTCTGCCAACGAGCAGCATGATAAGGCATGTCACAGCAATACTCCACTCCTGGTACCAATTTCTGTCTTAAACAGAGTTCTTTTGCTGTGAAAAGATACCATAACCTTGGAAACTCTTATAAAAGAAAACATTTAATTGGGGCTTGCTTAGAGTTTTGGAAGTTTAGTGCATTATCTTTACAGCATCAAAAATGTTGACACACAGGCAAGCATGATAGTTGAGAGCTGTACATCCAAATCCTGAAGGTAGCAAGAAGAGTGAACTATTGGGCCTACCTTGAGTTTTTGAAACTTCAAAGCCCACCCTTAGTGACACACTTAGTACACAAGACCACATCTTCTGTTCCTCTCAAATAGTGCCTATTGCTGGGTCTAAGCATTCAGATACATGACCCTATGGGCAGGCATTCTTACTCAAACCACCACCTTCCACTCACTGGTCACCATAGGCTTGTAGCCACATCATAACCTAAAGATTAGCTTCTGGTTCTCTTCATTTTGTCTTTCAACAGAGCATAAATTTTTACTTTCAGTGAAGTTGCATGGTGCTAGTCAGTTTTCTGTCATTGTGGCTAAATCTCTATAAAAATCAACTTAAAGGAGAAAAACCTGATGTTACTCATAGTTTCTGAAAATTCAGTCCATGATCAACTCATTCCCTTATTATGGTTGTATGATAAGGCATATCACCACAGTACAAATGTGGGATAGAGTAAAAACAATCTCCTCATTGTAAACAAAATACATAATAGACAAAAAGCAGAATACACAATCCAGAGGCTTGCTTCAGTATAACCTACTTCATTCAACTAGGCACTGCCTCCTAAGGTTTATGTTGTCACGCAGTAGGATCACCAAATGGATACTAAGTCCATAACATATCCCTATGGAATGAAAGTTTAGATATGAATTGAATTACTGACTAATCAATATATTATTTCATTTAGTAAAACATTATAATCATACCTGGAAAATCTAGGATTTTTTTTGTCAGGAACAGAAAAGGCATTGACTAAAAGTGTGAACAAGAGATGAAGTTCTGAGTAAACGTGTGTTATTGACATAACAAAGCATGTGAAAGTCTCCAGTAATTCAGACCAATAACTCAGATCTCTGCCTCTGAGGCTCAGAGGGAAATGATAAATCCTTCCTTTATTTATTGTTTACAAGAAACAATAATATTCTGCCATATTAGCGGGGCTGGGCAGAAGCGGGCCTAGGTTGGGTAGCCAGAGACAGGTCTTCAAACTCGAGTTAGGCTCAGGAAATTACAGTAGGCCTCACCAAACTCAAATTAAGCTTAGGAAGTTATACTGGGCCTCAGGCCCAGGCCTATGAGGCCCAACAAGACATATGTTCCCTGAGTGAGCTGAGAAGGCAGGTTGCTAGGAGAAAATGTAGATTGTTATCATCTGTACTGATAAAGGTGAGTGTGCCAGGACAAGGAGCAAGTAGGCCCTTCATTGTGACATCTTAGAACACCAGAGGGTAGAGGGTCCTAACTGCTGGACAAACCAAGAATCCTGAATAGATGCTCACTTGAGCCTGGAGAGGTGATACCAACATGGGTGTCCCAGAAGCTTAGCAGCCAAAGGGGTGATAAACATTACCTTGTGAGGTCCTGTCCATTGTGATTCGAGAGACATAGGAACTAGCTGTTTGAGGAGTACTCTGTCCCCTGAAGAGAGTGGGGCAGGCTCAAGAGCATAAGGGTCTGTTGGTGTGGGGGCAGGGAGAAAGCTCTCAGCATATGAATGGAGAAGGAACCTCAGAAGGGACAGTCTAGAAGAGTCTAGTCGAGTATATTGAATCATGGTCCCTTGTAATCAGTTTTTAAAAAATGGCCAGATTTTCATCAGCTTGCTGTGTGATCTCTCCGAGTTTTTCAAAATTAACAACTTTTTATGAAATCATCTTCATGCCCTGAAGGAGACAGCAGACCATGATGTCCCACTTCTGCCAGCCATTCTGGCTTGGTTGATAATCCCAGTATGGTTCTGTAGTTGGCACAGACAAGTCCCCCACAGGTATTGTACTGTCCACTAGGTGGGTCTGGTCTGTGTACTCTCTAGCTGCTGCCTGAACCCACTTTGCTCTTCAGGAGAGAGAGAATAGAGGAGACCTGGATGACATAGAGATCCTGCCAGGTTAAATTGATAGCGAAACTCCTTGATATAAACAGATTAGTACAGATGGAACCCAACTGCTTTTCTTATTGTGAGAGGTCCTAAAGAGAGAAGGGAATGTGGACTCTAGCAATTCCATCAGCTCCTGCTACCTCTCGGAGAGGGCAGAGAATGGCAGGAGGTTGGTGAGCCCTGGTATGAGAAGAGACAAGGAAGGATTGGTAGGGGTTAGGAGAGTGTGTAGAAGGGATCCAAGAGGTGGGTTGTGGCATGGAAGGGTAGCGAAAGGCAGTAGGAGAAATTGGAGGGGAGCAAGGTGGGTAAGGAGGAGGAAGTTGGCCTTCAACCTTCTCTTTGGCTATGGAGGAAGTGGGTAGGAGGGTAGAAGGGGAGGAATGTGAAGAATGTTGCCCTATAGGAGGAGGTGGAACTGTCAGGGTTTGGGGGAATGGAAGAAGGGACAGTGTCTCTAGAGTCATGATCAAGGCAGAACATTCAGGGTTTCAATTCCCAGGTAGTCAGGAATCTGGAGGTGCTGTGACCATGGTTACCAAACCAGTGCTGTAAGACATTGTCTACTGAAGGAGAGTTGGGAGTGCAGTGCCCAGAAACCAGACATATGAGAGTTCTGACATGCTGGCAAATTTTTCAAGACCATGGAGGATGAAAAATTCAAGTGTTCACTCCAGGTGGTCACTGTGTCCCATTGTCAAGAACATATTGAAGTCAGATCTTAAAGCAGAGAAAGATTAACCTTTGGGGACAGATGATATGGGACAGGCCCAATTGAGAAAGAATTTGTAAAAGGCAGCCCAAGAAATTTGAGAATCTGGCTTCAAATTGCAGGTGCCCATCTCACAAGTCTATGCCAAACCCAAAGCCTAATGGAAAGTGTTCACTGTGGTTGACATTTGGGTCAAAAAAAAGAGGGGTATGAGAAATTCCTTTAAAGGACATCTCCTGATGAAGGTCTCCACAGGGACAAAGCAGCATCTTGTCATGGTCAGGCCAGGAGCCTGGCACGGCTGTGTCTTTGCAGAAAAGCCAAAATTATATGAGGTCATGGGCCTTTAAAAGCAATGATTTGAAAATTGGAACTTACCCAGATGATGCCAATCTTAGCCTGGCAGAAAGCAGGTTCATGGGAGGGTGTTTGCCCAACATGTGGTCCTGGGCTGGTGGGAAAAAGAGTCTCTCAGTGGGACCTCCAGAAGAAAGGTTTTGCACCCTAATAAACCTCCCTACCAATGCAATAATCAGAATCAGAACAAATCAAGCTGAATTAGAAAAAGCCCAAGTTTAATGGATAACAGCACTCCCAGGTGGTGTTCCAGAACCCCAGCGAGAAGACTGGAAACCACATGTTTGTTCTAAGGGTTGCTATTTAAATACCTTGAGGGAGTGGTCTTGAGAATCTCTGAGGAGGGGATCAGCATTGGACAGGCTTCTTGAAGGTGGAATCTGGATTGAGGCAACTCCCAGAGAATGGGACTTCTACCCAAACATTCCAGATTCTTTGGGTATATGGATGCCAGGGGCTGGGATGAAGCCTTAACTCAAACACCTTCCAGCAGTAATAATCTACTTGATCTCACCCTTTCTGTCTATGTGTCTGTGATTTCTTCATTCCCTGATCATCCTAAATACATCAGTCCTTGAAGCCATTCTGGTCAGACTTTCCTCTCAAATAGCATGTTTAGCACCTTCCAGCACTCTGAATGCTAACAAGTAGGGATGAAGTTCCCAAGGAAGTACCAGCTTCATCTATTCATATTCTAAGACTCAAGTATTCAGAAATGAGTTCTTAAAAAGAAATTCTGGAATAGAAAAAAAAGTATTGATCATAGTTTGCTATGTTTTTATGTCTGTAGGTCCCCACTTAGCCAACAACTCCAAGACGGATAATACAGTATTTTCTTTCTTGCTTTTTTTTCAGCCTATGGTGTCTAGTAGAATATATGCATATTTATATAATAAATAAATGTTAACTCTTTTAAAATATGTGTACATATCTATTCTTAAAAAACATCTACAGTAGTAGATTTCCTAATGACATTTTGAAGGGTCTTCAGTTTAGTTATCCATCCATATATTTCCTCCTCTGCCTTACCCTCTCATTCCCCACCATACTTTTCTCACAGACATCTTCTGTTACTATATTTGACCCAGTAAGCCATTGTGCTGTGTCTCCCTACTCTTAAAATGCTGTCATAGCCTCTTAATAATTTCTTAAAATTCACACATATACATTATAGATGGTAATAAATTTCATAAAGAGATTTCAATTCAAGTATATCACACAGTTTACTCATATTCAAAAGGTTTCATATTAGGAACTCAAAGGGCTCTGTGCTTTTTATATATTTATTAGAAAAGTTACTAATGCCATAGAAAGATAAACAGAGAGCAGTACAGCAAAGATGCTAAGTCAGTATCAGGCAGACAAGAAAAGACAAGGTCCCTTCTCATATACTTTAGAGGAAGAAGTAAGTTCTATGCCAGTGACTGATTGGCAGTCCATAGTGAATGCATATAGTCAGACTGTTTCCTGATGCAGGGACAGAAGAGAGTCTGTCTCTCAGAGACCTGTGCCAAAATTTTATATGGTTGTGGTTAAGAGCAAAAATATAGAAGAAACAAGTTAATAGAATAGCTTTACAAAATGGCGGGGTCCTGCCTAATATATTTACTCTCTATAACATTCCTTTGCACCTCCCACCTCTTTGTCCCATTCATTATCAACACAGTTTTTCTGTTTATTTATTGCTAGTTATGTGCACCCATGTTTTGCCAGCATAAATGTTTGTGCACATCATGCGTGCCTGGTGGTTGTGGAGGCCAGAAGGCACACTGTGCTCTAAAACTCTCATTACAGATAAATGTATGCTATGTGGGTACTAGGAGACAATGGCAGGTCTTCTGCAAGACCTCTTAAACTCTGAGCCATCTCTCTAGGTCATTCACATAGTCTGCTTCTGCTTTAACATCATACAAGCTATATATTTACATATAAAGGATTTTATCTATTTATGTAACATAAAAACTCCATGAAAGAAAGCAAATGTTGCATTTTTCATAGCCTAGTATATTTTAGTTAATATAATAATTTCTTTCTTCATCCCTTTTCCAGCAAACAATTTAATTATTTTGACAGAATGAATCATAACGTATGTATATTCTATATTTTCGGATTTGTTACTTTATTTATTCATTTTATAACCAAGCTAGAGTTTCCCCTCCTTCTTCTCTTCCAACTTCCTCCCTCCTGTCTCCTCTCTCAGTCCACTCCTCCTCCATTTCTGTTCAGGAAAGAGCAAGTCTCCCATGAATATCAACACAACATCTCATATCAAGATTCCACATGTATTAAGGTGACCCAGTGTGAGAAGTGGGGTCTCAATGCCAGTAAAATAGTTTTACTCCATATTTTTTTTATTATTCATTCATTCATTGTGAATGAAATGATTTTTTTTATCAGTTTCTTTCTTTTCAAGTTCATTATTAGTACTTGGAAAGTTCGTGATACTTTTAACATTTATATTGTATACTAATAGTGTGATGAAAGTGTTTGTCCATTATAACAGTTTTATGATGCAAGCTTTAGAGTATTTAATGTATAGGATCACATCATCCTCAGACGGTAATATTTGGATTGTTTTCCTTTCTTATTTGTTCACCTTTATTTCTGATGCCTAGTTAATCTGCCTAGGACCTTAAGGACTTTATGATTAAGAGGTCAGAAAATGGACTTCCTTGTCTCAATCCTGATTTTAAAGTAAGTACTATTAGTTTGTCCCATTGATATAGTGTTGGATATATGTTTGTCAGAGGTACCCTGTAATATGTTGAAATGTGTTTCAACCTTTCAAACCTATCTTGTGTACAAGCTTTGTTATTCTGTCTTGGAATTTATTCACTCTTTTGGTTTCCCACTGAATATTTTTATATTAATATCAAGGTTTATTTTGGAGTTAATCCCATTAAACCTCCCAGGGTCCAGATAGATTCACTATGGCAGGCAAAATCTGGATGATTGGATCTGAGGGTAAACAGAATAAATCAGCTCCTGTACGGTACCACTGCATGTTCTTTATTCCTTTGTGTGAAGAAGCAGGGAGAAGAAGAACAAGGAGTGTCTCCAGGAGGTTTTTGGTTTTTACAGACATAGTTGACAAATTCCACAGACAAAGACAATGATAATATGCATATCAAGGTCACAAAAAGGGCAAGTAGAAGCTGACAAAGAAGCACTCTGGAACAGGTGACACCACCTAGGAAAGAGCCAGCATCCAAGGAGAAATATCTGACATCACAAACCATTAGATAAAGTTACTAAAGATCCCTGCACCTGAACTTCACACACACCCAGACCTGCCTGTCTGCTGAGCGCGGGGCTTGCTGCCTTCCTGCTCAGTGCCTATCTTTTATAAAAATTTCTATACGGTCTGTTAGCAAGTAATTTTGTGGGATTGAACCTCTGTAAATTTGACTGTTAGAATGAAGAGTGAATGTTTTGGCTTTAAGGTCTCATGGTGTGGGTGAATGGAAAGGTCATTGCAATGCCCCTGCACGAGAAGTTACACCACTCAAGGTTTTAGGAATGAATCCCATTTTTAGCAAGAAACATAATGGTTTAATAATATTTAACAGAACCAATAGCAACTTATGCAAAAGACAATTCTTCTCACAGGCTCTGCAAAACAAGGTGCACCGAAAGTTGTATACTTGTGCGTCCTTCTTTATGAATCTATCAGCTATATATTGACTGTGCAAAACTGTAGCTTCTGATATATATTATTAATTAATTAATTAATTTGTTTTTACACCCTGTCCATAATTTCTTCTCCCTCCCCCAACCTCCCCTCTCTCCCTAATCTGCACCCCATAAATTTCTCTCCAGAAAATAGCAGGCTTCCCAGGGATTTCAGCAAGCCATGGCATATGAAATTGCAGCAAGACTAGTTTTCTCTCTTCCTATTATGGCAGGATGAGGCAATCCAATGAAAGAAAGGATCCCGAAAGTAGGCAACAGAGTCAGAGACAGCCCCTTGCTTCCAATGTTAGGGTTCCGCGGGAAAACCAAGCTACCAACTCTAGCATATGTGCAGAGGGTCTAGGTCAGCCCCTTGCAGGCTCTCTGCTTGGTGGTTCAGTCTCTGAGCAACTATAAACCCAGGTTGGTTTATTTGAATGTTTGTTCCACAGCGGAGGAAATTCTTGAGAAGAATTGGCAATTGTGGACTTGTTGGAGAAGGTTTGTCACTAGGTATGAGATTTGAGGTTTCAAAATACCCCAGCCATTTTTATTCCCTATCCGTCTTTCTTTATTGTGGTTTTGTCTTAAGACAAGAGCTCTCATCTACTGTTACAGAACCATGCCTTCCTGACTACTATCATCCTCCTGGCCATGATGGTGATAGACTCTAACCATGTGACCTCACAAGCCCCAAATTAGACATATTTTCTAAGTTGCTTGATCATGGTGTTTTATCACATCAATAGAAATATTCTAAAACAATATCATAGGGCAAGAGGAAATGTTAGAAGCTATTGGCAAACATAAAACAGAAATTCATTTATAATGATTAGAGACCAACACAATATTACATAATTTGATTTGTATTTAGGAAAATATAAATTGAAACAGTCAACATAGTATTTATAGAAACAAATACAGAAATCTTAATCAACATAAGGAAATTAATTTTTGTCAAATAAAACCCTGGTTGTCCCCTAATAATGTTTTCAAATTTAACCATTAGTGGTTCTGGCTTGAGTCAATATAGAAGGAAATAAATACTTGAAGCCAGTCTATTAGATTGAACCTCTTAATGGCAGCTAGACATATAAATTATTTATAGTAAACAGAAAATGACAGGACAAAAGTTTTAAGTAAACATAAATTAAACAATTAGAAGAAAGCATGAGAAGCCTTCAAGACTAGCCTACTGAAAAAACACTTAAATTTGGGTGGTATGAATCAGATGTCTTATATTTGGACACGTACTAAATAAGCATCTGTTCTTCACAGAGCCATGGCAACAACAAAGCGTGTTCAGTCCAGAAGCAGAAGGCAGCTAGATCTCCAGGAGATGCTGACAGAAGTGGGGTTGTCTGTTGACTCCTGGTTGCATACGCTTCGGGAAGACCTGGGTGTGACCTGTGCCCTGGACTTACTATACTTAGAAGAAAAAGACTTCCAGAAGCTGAAGTCCCAGACACAGCACACATGGGAGGAAAAGGCTCTGGAGAAGCTTCTTGAGCTCTCACAGCCAAACAATGTTGCAGAGTTCCAGGAGACTTCAGGGGAGATGGTAGAGGGCAGACAGCAGCAGGCAGAACAGGCACTGCAGGAACTGAGGGCCTTACAGTCAGAAGGGAAGCACAGAGAAGAGGAAGAAGTTAAGAAAAAAGAAGCAGAGCTGAGACAAACAGTGGAGATCCCTGAAGAGTGCTGGCCAGGGCCTGAAGTGCCCCTAAAAGATGTCACTGAAACAATGGAAAGACATCTCAAAGACATGGAGCAAAATCTTTCCTACAGTGAAAACCTCCCAGATAGAGATCTGGTAAAATGGGCATCTGGAGGGCTGGCTCTGCAGGGAATTTATAAGACAAGCAAGGTAGAGGACCAATTAGCAAAGAGGGAAGAGGTACTCAGGGTCCCCAAGGAATTCTTTCTCTTTGGACCTGAACAAGAAAAAATGATGGACACAAAAGAATTCATGTCTTCTCAAGAAGAATCTCTATTCACTGAAACAGTAGAGATGCTGGGATTTAGAACAATGATATCAACCAAGGGTGAACACTTGGGATTTAGTCAAGAATGTGGTAAAGATCAAACCAAACAATCTGAATCTAAGGACACACAGCAATCAAATTCAGAGCACTCTTATTTCTCTTCAGTCAAGTACAGCTATGTGCCACTAGCCTCCTTCCACTTTCGAAGTCATCAGCTCAAGCTCTCGGAGGCTGCTCTCAAGGAATTGAAGATTATTGAGGAACAACTGGAACACACTGATGGACAAGACAGATTCTTATTACTGAGAAACAGTACTGAAAACTTTTTCAACAGATTTGGTTCTCACGCTAATCAAGGCCCTCTGCATCTTGGGGGAATCTACTGCTGGAAGGCCATTTCAGAGGGTTTCCAAAGTGATCAGCTAGATTTTGTGAAGCAGCAGACAGCAGAGGCTTTAGATTGTTACATAACAGAGAGCTCCAGTGTCTTTGAAGGTGAAGTTGAGGCAAGGATGAAAATGTCAGAATCACGTTATATAAGATTATGCCAGAATACACCTAATCATCAGCTCCAAATCAACATCCAATTATCTGTGTCCAAGATAGGTGGACCATCGGAAGCAAATGGAATTTTCCAGTGGACAGCTGGTCTACTTGCCAACAACAAAACATGGTCTGTTATTGATAAGGGAATTAGGCTGGTGCCTGTTTGGAGCATCATCCTCAAAAGTCACAAAAGTGATTTTAAGGACCCTTTTCAGATGGCTAAATGCCTGAAAGAAAACTATTCTGTGCTGTCTGACCTTCCTACTCAGATCCAGGATGAAGAATTTTTCAGTATAATCCAAGAAACTAGACTTTTACAAAAGAATATTAAATTCCAAGCAGGTTATGATGGTGATGAGAAACTTAAGGAAGTGATAGATGGTTGTGTGTACAAATTTACGAACTTTCTGAAGGCCCCATCTAGCATGGAGTGGATACACCAGTTAGAATCAGAGGGAAAACAAGAAAAAATCACCTCATTTTCTGAATTTCTTCAGAACTTAAAGGAAATACAAAAAAACCTAGAAGGGAGTATGAAAAAGAAATCTCCACAAACAGTGAAAGAAGCTCAAAGAAAAGCCACATATGAAGTCACCACAGCGTTTGGTACGTTCTTGAACTACCTTAAAGAAGATCAGCCTGACCTGCAGTTGCTACTAATCTCTATAGCAGCTGGTTCAGGCAATGTGCTGGAAAGTGATGTTTTCCTGGCTTCCCTGGGATGTGCTGAGTTAAACTTCCTCCTGGATGAAATACAAACTGCCCTACACATATATCAGGAGCTCAAAACAATCTGCCCAGACTGGGCACAGGTATTCCTTGTGCTCAAAACTTTGACAAGCACAATTGGAAACACAGCCATTTCTCTAGAAGAGAAAAGAGAATTCTTAGCATTTACAAGGAAGCATATAGAGCAGATATTGTCGCTAAAAGTTCCAAATGTCCTCACAAAATCTGGAACAGATCATGATTCCAAGAATCAGGAGACTGACCCGAGATTACACTCTGACTGGAAATATAAACACAACATCTCTCCTTTGAGGATTCATGAAATGCAAGGGCTCAACCATGAAAACAACGAGACTTGTAACAAGCAACAGAATGAAAACAACAAAGAGGAAATGATAGACAAAGGACCTTTCTTAGGCTTACTACAGCGCCTAGGCCTAGAACATCACTACCCAAAAATGATGAGCAAAGCTGACTTCCATCTGATCTACAAGACTTCTGTACACAACTCCCAACCAGCATCTGAACAGGAACTTCCTTTCTATTTCCTACAAAAGCTACTGATGCTAGACTGTGGGTTCAGAAATCTGGTCCTCACAAAGGCTGAAAATGATGAACCTGATAATTTAATTGGTCCCTGTTATGAAGAAATTGATACTTTTGATCCATTCGAAGAGTTGTCTGATGACAGAGATGAACCTACTGATCCTCTCGACACAGAGTCCCAGCCACGCATTCACCCAATGGACATCCAGATGGCCATTTTTCACTGTGCAGATGATCTTGCCAGGCAATACATTTTGTCCAAACTTTCCATTTGTCAATTTGCACTCCCCCTTGTGGTGCCAAATCCCAACACTTCTCAGATGGAATTCTCTCTTTGGTCTCTCAGACAAATCAGGAAAAGTTGGCAAGAGTCAAGTAAATCACCACAGGACAAGAGCTACAGCCATAGGAATCAACAGATGTGCTGTGTCTCTACCCCCATAGTGTCCTTCATTAGAGTTGGAAAAGGCTTCTCTGCTTCCAAATCTCAGACCATGAACTCTCTCCTCTACAAACGTAAACATGACGTGTTTTTTCACAGGCACTGCAGAGGAAGCAGCAAATATTGTCTCCTGATGGAGGGAGTGGTGGAGATCTCCTGGTTCTGTCCTGGGGGTCAAAATGAGGACACATTTGATAAGTGCATGACCTTCATCAATCTTCATGGAGATGCCAAAGACCACAGGCAACAACTCAGCTTCCTGCAGGAAATCTCTTCTGTCATTGTGGTCCTCATGTCCTCTTCCGATGGCAATAAAGAAAACCAGAATATTGTCAGACACTTGAGTCAGTCTTCAATACCTCTATTGTGCTTGTTGGATGATAAAAAAATGTCTTGGTTAATAATTCTGGTAGAAGAGTAAGAATTGGCATCAGGGATAGAAATGAGGCAGAATTAACAGAAGAACTCACAAATGCCATAAAACATTTATTAAAACACTCTAATACTTCTTTGAGCTTAGAAGATTGTTCACAGATGGCTCGAAAACAAGGATTCCTGGTTGATGAAGATCAGAAAGACTGCAGGAAAGCTAAAGAAAAGGCTGAGATTATAATGACCCTACTAACAACACATACATTATCAAAGATAAAAGAAAACTTATTACCACTTCAAGGAAAACTCTGGCATATTTGGTGTAAGAAGGACAAAGAACTCTATCATCTGACAGAAAAAGGAAATCGGAGTATTGAACAACATAAAAGTGATATTGAGGGAGAGAAACAAAAAATACGTCTTCAACAATTAGAAAAGGCCTTTCCTCTCAATGATGTAATGTGCTCTTTCCTTAATACTCTTCAAGAAAAGGCAGAAACTCCTTCCAAAGAGTACATCTTGACCTGGTTGAGTCTGCTTTTACATAACTTAACTAAAGAACATTTAGACATATTACAGGAGAAACAAAGGATTTTGTGGTCATTGGAACAAACAGAAGAACATAGGAAGCATGAAAGCAACTTCTTGATTGACCAGCAGAATCAGATAGAAGCCATCACCATGGAGATTTATGACTGTACATTTGGCATGGAGCACCTTCTCCGAGAAGCTGCCCAGATCTATGAAGCTCTGGAAGACACTTCCTCCCCTAGAGATAGCCTTTTTCTCTGCCTCCCCCAGATTGCTGCAGACCTGATGATTGCTGGTCTTCCCATTGAGCTGATGGATGGGGATGCCTCATATGTGCCTCTAAAGTGGGTGGCAGCTGTTTTTGACAAGATCTCAGAGACACTTGGAGACAAAAGGTTGTTTGTTCTCTCTATCCTGGGACTGCAGAGCTCAGGGAAGTCCACCTTACTGAATGCCCTGTTTGGGCTGCAGTTAACAGCCAGTGCAGGCAGGTGCACCAAGGGGGCCTACATGCAGCTCCTGAAGGTAGAAGAGACATTCACAGATGAACTTGGCTTTGATTTTGTGCTCATCGTTGACACAGAAGGACTTCGGGCTCCAGAACTCAAAAACAAATCCCAGAACTGGGACAATGAGATGGCAACATTTGTTACTGGTCTTGGAAACTTGACTTTGATCAATATTTTTGGGGAGAATCCAGCAGAGATGCAGGATGTCCTACAAATAGTTGTCCAGGCCTTTCTGAGAATGAAACAAGTGAAAATCTCCCCGAGTTGCATCTTTGTCCATCAGAATGTGGGAGAAGTTACAGCTAAAGACCAAACTGTGGAAGGACGAAGGAGACTGGAGCAGAGACTGAATGAGATGACAGCATTAGCTGCTGAGGTGGAAGAGTGCTCAGACATAACTCGTTTCAGCGATGTAATTAAATTTAATGTTAAGTATCATGTCTACTACTTTGCTCACCTCTGGGATGGCAACCCTCCAATGGCTTCTCCCAACCCTTATTATAGCTACAATGTCCAGGAATTGAAGAGTGTGATTCTTCAGACTGCCCAGCAGGAATCCAGGAGAAAGATCATGAAAATCTCAGATGTAAAATTCCGAGTTCAAGATTTGTGGAAAGCCCTGGTCAGTGAGAATTTCATTTTCAATTTCAGAAACACTAAGGAAGTCATAGCCATGAGCAAACTGGAAACTATATATAATCACTGGACCTGGGAGTTGAGGAGCCATGTGCTGGAATTACAAAACCAGTTGAATAATCAGATTCAGAATTCAAAAATAAAGACAATCACAACCAATACACTAGAGGGTCCTCTTCACAGAAAATATGAAGCCATCAAGAAAGAATTTGACAAGTATTTTGAAGAAGACCCAGACAGTGAAACATTGGTCCAATGGAAAGCTTATTTTGAACAGAAGTTACAAATGCTTAATGAATTACTTATTTCAGACACCAGAAAGAAAGGCAATGAGCTTCTCAGTCTTAAACAAAGCCAAGAAACACTAGATAACCAAGTGTCACAATATGAAAATGAATTGTTAGAGAGGAGCCGAGAGTTGGCTTTAAGTGTGAAGGGTAAAGAATTCAGTGATGAAGAGTTACATGAGAAATTCAATCAACTTTGGACAAATTGGATCTCCAATGTGACTCCGAATGTTCCTCTTGTGACAGATCCTAACATTGATTTGGATTCTGAAAATATTCTTTTGGAGCATTTCAAGAAAGAGAAAAATATTATAGAAAAACTAAAAAGGGACTTTGGAGGGATGTTTGAAATCAACTATGACAAACATATCCAAATGAAAAAACAACATGGTTTAATCTCCACGAATTTAGAAACCTTTCATAAAGAATCCATTAAAAATGTTACTCATAATATTGATTTAAGATTTAATGAAACAATTAAAAACATTTGGAAGCAACAGTGTGGTTACAGTCAGAATGATTTTCATGAAATCCTGAGGATAATAGAAAATGAAGTGAAATCTGTTCCCCCTGAGGAAGAATACACGTTTACCAGAGACTACACCATTGACTTATCCCTGTGCTTATTCCAAAGAGCATCTAAGAGTTTCAAGGAAATGCATGAGGAATTCAAGATTGCAAACGATCCTGTGAACTATATGAAGAGAAAGAAAGATGACTTCTTCAAGAGTTTTAAGATGCGCTGCGAAGGTACTGCTGCCATCAAATCCTTTGTTGAGTTCCTTTGGCATAAGCTCACTCCTGCTGTTTCTTCCACCATATTGGGAGAAATGGGTCGTAAAGTAACTAGGGACATGAAATCCACCTGCCCTGCGTTCAATGGAAACAGGGCTAACCTGGAGAAACACATTCTCATTTCTCTGGCAGAAGAAGAAAATTTTGAGAAGTATTGGAATTACATTTACCATCCAGAACCATTTTTTAGGGAATACATTAAAGACCACATTGTAAGGTATTGTTCAGAAAAAGAAGGTGAAAAAATAAAGACTTTTTTAAAAGCAAGTTTAGAAGACATCAAGAATGCCATCCTCTCTGCCGTTCAAAATGCCACAGCAGTAACTAAAGATGAAAGCAGCACTGCTTCTCGCTGGTTGGATTTGTTCTGTGATCACCTAGGGAGCAACCTGGTCTTTCCAAGAAGAGACCTGAATAGCATCGAGCACCTGGAGATAAATGATACTGAGTTTCTCAAAAAAACTATGAGTGAAGCTTTGGATCCTGCACTGAGGAAAGTCGAAGAGAACTGCTCAAGTAAGCCCATAGATGAAATAATTTCTGACATTGAGAAAATTCTCTCTGACCAGCTCCGTGGCTGCTGGAAACAGTGTCCTTTTTGTAAAGCAGTTTGTACCAACACCATTCCGGAACATGAAGGAGACCACAGTGTGTCACTCCACCGCCCTCAGGCTGTACGTGGAGCTAAATGGAAAAACTCAGAGGACTTTGTCACTGATTTCTGTACTAGTTTAGTAGCAAGTGATTATCCTTTTTATGTAAATGACATGCAATTCACATACAAAAGATATCGAGAAGCAGGAGAAAACTATGCCAGGTGGAGCATCACTCCAGACTCATCTACTCAGTCGTACTGGAAATGGTTTGTCTGTCGCTTTAAATCAGACCTAGAGGAAAACTACGGCAAAAATTTTATAAATAGAGGGACAATACCAGTTTCTTGGTTCAAAATCACAAAGCAAGAAGTACTCGATGACTTAAAAAGTTACAATTAGAACACTAGTAGTTCCACAGAAATTTAAAATAAACCAAGGGATCTTAAGATAAATTTAGGAGCTACATTCAAGATTTTACCTTATAAATGAAAAAAGTAAACATTAATAAGTTAATATTTCCTTATTAGAAGATTTTCTACTAAGAAGATTTTGCACTCTATCTTTATTATTCCTGCATTAAATATAATGTATTATATATGTGAATATATGATTAAATCAATATCCTTTCAATAGCCTGCTTAATAGTTTATTATTCTGAATATTTCTTTCAACTCATGGGAAGCTATCTTAATAGACAAGTATTTATTCTAGCCTTTCAGGCTGCCACAGATCTCTAGATCTGTTGATGGGAAATTCAACCAAAATATATGTCTGAGGGAAAGATACAATTTGCATTAAAGTCCTTTAATTGGATTTTCTCTCAAATAATAAGAAAACCTTTTTGACTTCAATGTAACAATCTTCCTTAAGATATGAGGATCCCAAAGCAGAGCAATTTAAGAAGGTTTGATTAGGACAAAGCCATGATGCCAGTGATCATTACCAATCCAATAAAGGGAAGATAAACAAGAACGTTTTATGACCATAATTTTATTCTTTTCTTACTTTCTGTCTTTTCCTGTTCATTTTATAATAGGAGATAGCAAGTCAAAAAACTATTGGTATTTAAAACACCATGATGCCCAATTACAAACCCCAAAACCTACAGAAGTTACCTGCCTGCAATACAAACTTGTTTAATATTGGCACAAATATTGTGGGATTTACTGAACACTTTCTGATTTGATTCATGGCCCACCCCATAAGAAGGAATTTATATGTACACTGCTTAAGTAGTCAAGAACCTCAGATTAGACAGATCTCATACCTAGGAGAAACCTATTACTATTATTCTGTTAAAGTAACAAAGCAATAAAATGATTGCTATATCGATAAATCAGTGCATTGATCAACACACATCAGAGAAGTTTCTTCTTATAGTCTTTGGGAGTTAACACAGAAACCAACTGTTAGAAAATGTACAGAGAGTGAGAGACTTTAGAGCACTGAGTCCTAAATGGGATATCTTCATCAAATCGTCCTCATGGCTCAGGTAACTATACGGTTGAGGACGTTGAAAGTTTCCAAGAGTTAAAGGTGATGTACAACTCCAAGAAAACCATATCAAGTAAGCATAACAGAACTGATGTGCATAGGAACTCCTGGACTGTGGCAATGCACACAAAGTCTTAATATATTCAAGCCAGGCACTGTGGCAGCACCAAAAGGGAGAAGTGAACACAGAGTCCCACCCTTAAATAAGAACTTTTCTGCAATTGACATACTGAAAAGGAAAAATCAGCTTCAGCCAATGGAATCCCATGGGTATATTATCTATACCGCAGGACATGTCCCTTGCACTGGAGTATTTGACTAACAAAAAACAAACTTAATGTTGCTTTTTCTGGAATTTTTGTCTCAATTGACTATCTTTGGGAATTTTCTTTTTGTTTTACCAGAATTTTTTGTTGTTGTTGCTGTTTTTTCTTTCTTGTTAACTTTGCATTTCATTTTTTGTGGGTTTTTTTTATTTTGTTTGGGCGAAGGGAGTCATTGTAGTTTATTTCTTTTTATAATTTTATTTTTTATTTAAACACATTTTTCATATCACATTCTATAATATTTTTCTCAAATAGAAACTTACTATTGTAAAAGCATCCTAAAACATATAAAATCAGGTTAAATTGAGTTATACTATGTAAGAGATGGTGCTTTCCCAAACACCATAAATTATCCACTGCTAAGCGCAGTGTCATGTATGAGCTACCTTTTTTTCCAGTTTTTTTTAGTGGGTCCACACCAAAAATCCTAACATTTGTCCTGCTTATCCTGCAGAACTTGGTGGTGACATCCAATTGGAAAAGACAGTACACATTTGAATATTAATTACATGGCAAAGTCAAGCAGATACTGACTTGGAAGTATAATCTCTATTGTCTAGCTTTCACAGTAATAGAAGGTTCTGTGCATTATATAATTGAATAGAAATGGAACAGCCTTACTCAGCTATGAACTCTTTGAGTTATAATAAAAACTAACTTGGCAATATATGATTACTAGTTCAATGGCAACTCTAATTTTTTGAAGTAAACAACTATTTTTTTGATTGAACTTAATGCCCACGCTACAATATAGAGTTCATACCCTAATATTATGAATTAGGAGAAAAAAATCCTCAGTTCACTCAGTGATAGAATGTGACAAATAAATTGTTTCTTCCCTAAATTTATTTTGACTACTGTTTGGTCATCAGTCATAGGAAAGGACTAATATTATTGCTCTCTTAGATACAATAATAAGCTGGTCCCTGACCTCTTATCATTATACTAACGTATTATTAATTCACCCCTCAATTTTCAGTTGAGCAGATTCTAATTAATGGAGATTAGTAAGAGACTGTGGAGTGTTCATCTCTAAATGGGATCTCTATATTTCTCTTCCAGCCCATTAAGACTGAGGAACATTCAGTCCCAGTCCAACTGGCCTTGGTAAACTCTCATTAGACGTGATCTAACCAGATTCTCGGAATTTGGCCGGATTCTCTGAATGTGGCTGGCCCGAAGTCTTTCTAAAGGGCCATTGACTATGACACTGAGATTTGTTTCCTCTGCTTGTGCTGGATTTTGGGGATCCACTCTGTTTGAATGCTCACCTTCCTGGACCTGGAGGGAGGGGGGAGGAGCTTGAACTTCCCACAGGGCAGGAAACCCTGACTGCCCTGAGGGACGGGGAGGGAGGAGGAGAGGGAGTGGGGGGAGTGGGAGGGTGTTGGGAAGAGGGGCAGAAATGGAAACTTTTATAATTTAATAAAATTACTTTCAAAAAAATAAAAGACTGAGGAACATTGATTACATAAAAGGGCATAGGGATACTATAAGAATCAGAAAAGGAGTTTTCTTCAGTGTACAGTGTTTTGTAGCTATAACAGTGTACACATGATGTTGAAACGGCTGGAACTACATGTGCAACCTTGAATAAAATCGAGCCAGCATCATTCAGGGTCTGAGCTTGGACTCAGGAAGTCCTATCTTCTTGTGAGAAGCTATTAGCAGTTTATAGTTTCTGTGGGAGAGACAATATTGTCAATATGTGGGCTATAAGAATCTACCCATCATCCCACATCAATACACATAGAGGCTGAACTAAATGGACGCAGCATAAATTTTTTAATTAAGGCAGTACATGATATTGGATGAAAACGTAAGAAGGGGATTAGAATTGAAGAAGAAAGAATGGTAGAGCAGATTTGATTTAAAAATATTATATACATGGGAGTCATTATGGGGCTAGCAAGAAACCTGGCACTAGTGAAATTCCCAGAAATCCACAAAGATGACAACAGATAATGCCCCAAACAATAGTGAAGAAGGTCCCTGAACTGGCCTTGCCCTGTAGTTTGATGACTACATTAAATGTCACCATAGAATCCTCATCCAGCAACTGATGGAAGCAGATGCAGAGATCAACCATGGAGCACTGGGCTTAGCTGTCAAATTCCACTTGAGTAGGAGGAATGAGAATTAGAGAAAAGAGGTCAAGACCATGATGGGGATACCTTCTAAAACAGGTTAACTGATCTAACGGGAGCTCACCAACTCCAGCCTGACAAGGGAACCAGCACATGACCAAGCTAGGTCCTCTAAATGTGGATGACAGTTGTATGTCTGGGAAAAGCTGAGGAGCCACTGGTAGTGAACCAGGATTTATCCTTATTGCTTGTGTGGGCTTTATGGAAGCCATTCTCTTTGAAGGAATACCTTGCTCAGCCTAAATACTGTAGTGAGGACCTTGGTGCTGCCTCAAAGCAATGTGCTAGACTTTGGTGACTCCCCATGGGAATCCTTACCCTCTCTGAGAAGTGAATGGGGGGGTGGGATGGGGAGAAGGTAAAGGGAATTGGAGGAGTAGAGGAAGTGGGAAGTGGGATTGATATATAAAATGAGAAAAGATAGGTTTTTTAAAATATAAATTAATTAATTTTAAAAAATTAAACTTCATTGGATGTTTTTATTTCTCTTTTTGAGGTCTATCTGTTCAGTCAATTAGCTCACTTATATGCTGAAAGATTTGGAGGCAGAGTTTTTCATTTTGGAATTTTTATACATTCTTAGTATGATTAAACTATCTGACAAAGACTTTTCTCTTATTATGTAGATTGTCTTTCATTATGGTGCTTATTTTCTTCGTAAGGCAAAAGAATTTTTAATTTCATATCATTTCATTTGTCAATTTTCAGGTTATTTTCTAGATTAATCCAAGTCTTTTCAAAAGTTCCTTTCTTTAGACTTTAGCTACGCCCCTTTACATATATACATGTATACATTATAGGTCAGATCTGCATATGAAAGAGATAATATTGTTTTTACCTTTCTGAACTTATGTAGCATCATTTAACTTTATCTTTTCCATGCCCACTGAACTCTGATTCTGGAATATCTAGTTGGGCTAAACTGAGGAATTGGTCATAGAAAGAAGACAGGTCAGCCATGGTCAAGAGCATTCACATATGATTACTGCAATGAAGAGTGCTCAGATAGTACTTAAGGACTTTCTGAGAAATGCTTCAGCTTCTGTTTCCCAGGGGGAGAAAAGCAAATCCTTTAGCATGGCCAAACCCTGCTGAGACTTGTACCATCTCCCTAAAATATTGCCATCTGCACTGCCATTTTAGAGGCTCTGTCTTGGAGCCCTAACACCTCTATACCTTCAACCCAGTGCTAAAGCTGGATGGGACCTGGATCATTTTGAACCCTCCTAAGACATTTGGAAGAACTTCTTTAAATAAAATACATCAAACAAGTTCAGACTTTTTCAAATGGGATTTAAACTTGGAAAGAAAGAAGAAAGAAAGAAAGAAAGAAAGAAAGAAAGAAAGAAGAAGAAGAAGAAGAAGAAGAAGAAGAAGAAGAAGAAGAAGAAGAAGAAGAAGAAGAAGAAGAAGAAGAAGAGAACCACTACAACAATAGCAACAACAAAAACAAGGGGCCTGGGAGTAATTCAGTTTATAAGAATATTCATTATTCAAATAAACACCTGGATTACCTGTGGTAAGAATAAGCATTTCCAAAAATTGAGAAAAGTATGAGTCTTATACTAGCTCTAACTAGACAAAATTATAGCATGGCAGGAGGAGTCACTAACTGAAGTGTCACTGGCACCGGGGAGAGAAACAAACTCCAATTCAGATCCCACTCCCACAAGTAATTAGTTAACCCAAACTAGACTCAATGGGGGAAAATAAGAAGTATAAGGAAAAGGAAGAGAAACAGAAAGAGAAGATAGCACCTTAGAGCTAGTTGAATAGGGAGTTAAGGACATAGAACATGACCTGTGGAAAAATTGAGGTTGATAATATGACCAAAATACATTATGTTAAATTCTCAAATAATTATTAAAAATATAAATTTTAGAGTTGGATTTAAATCTGCAGCTGAAAATGATGTTGTCATTGTTTTGAGCTACTGTTTGTAATAATTTATATTAACAGCTACAAGAAAGCAATATACTTAAGGAATTTACTCAACTAATGCGAAGGGCACTGGAAATCAAGTCAAGGTCCTCAACAATGCTAGGCCAGTAGTATAACACTAAGATTTTTTGCCAGTCATTCACTTCTCCTTTTCTTTTTTTCTTTTTATTTGAAAATACTACATTTTGAATTCAGGCAGACACCCCCTGTTCAAACACAGGCCATATATTCCATGAGATCAGTTAGGCCATTCACCCTCAGAACTTCCCCACGCTCCAGCTTCCAATATAAGTTAATCCTCCCAGGCTCCATGATTACTGTGTCTTAATTCTCATCTGAGGCAGATATTTATGTTCAAACACAGTCCATGCCTACCGAAAGACCATGTAGGCCACCCACTCCAAGACCTTCTCAAATCTCTATGTTCCCCCAGTTAGAATCCTAAGGATAATCTCTAGCCCTACAACAGAACACCAGGGGAAGCTTACTCTCCAACCCCCATCCATGATTGTTGAGGATCTCACAGGCCAGTGACCTCTGTATACTCCTTCACTTAGCTTCCAACAATCTCTTAAAATTCAAAGAGGAAACAAAAACCGGGGAACAAAATACCCTCCTAAAATACACAAAACGAGAAATCTGCATCTAGACCTATAATCACCCCAAACCCAGATGACTAGATGCCAGAATAAGAATAAAATCAATAGCAAACAGTGAAGACTCAGTGCAATCAGTAATTAAAGATCCCCAGACTATCTTACAAAAGATACAGCTTTAATAAAACAGAAGGAAAAACTTACACCAGAATCCCAACTGTCCAGAACACTGGATCCAGGCCAGAGAGAGCAGGCCCAGAGGGGGGGGGGCATCCTCCAGGTTTATAGGTAAACTTTTGCCTTAGGGCAACACGCCCCACAGACTGAATTCGATTGGCTAAACTCCCCTATCAAATCAGGGCAATATGTTTTCACAAGAGTCCAGCAATCCTACCACAGCATGCCCTGGATATTTCAACATAGATGTAGCATAAGAAAAATAATTAAAAACCAACTGTAAGAAGATGATAGAGTTCTATAAAAAGGAAATTAATAAATTCTTAAAGAAAAGTCAGGAAAACACAAACAAGCAATTGGAAAAAATGAATGAATCCCTTAAAGAAGGCCAAGAAATTATAAACAAACAACTGAAGGAAAAGAATAAGACAGTCCAAGAACTGAAAATGGAAATAGAAGTGATAAAGAAAGTCCAAACTCAGGAATTTCAGGAAATGAAAAATGAATGAACAGGAACTACTGAGGCATGCTTTGCCAGCAGAAAACAAGATATGAAATAGAGAATCTCCCTCAGTCATTGAAAATACAATATAAGAAATGAATACATTGGTCAATGAAAATGTTAAACCTAGGAAAGTACAACTTGCTATCTATCATACAGAAAGGACCAATAGGAAAGTGACCAGCCACCAGGCAGGACCCTCCACTCTCTATGATTTCCATAGTGAGGCAAAATTCCAGGTCCCTTCCCCAACTGTAACAGCTTTTCTAGCCAGCCACCAGGAGAGTTTCCTGCATGTAGGCTGTCCCAATACCCACCGCTGTCCACCAGACCCCACAAGCTACAAGCTAAATCCTGGTCCCAAACTCACCTATTCTCCTGCAACCTTGGTGGAACTCTGAAACACAGCCTGTTACAATACAGAGAGGATAAAGGGGTGAGTGACCAGCCATGCAACTGGACACCCCACATTCAAGAATCTACAAAGGAGGGCAAAACCCTAAGCCCCTACTTCAACTGCTATGGTTTATCTAGCCAGCAAGCAGGAGAGTTTCCTGCAGATAGGCTGCCCCAATAGCCACCCCATCCACCGAACCCCCACACACACACACACAAACTACAAGCCACATCCTAACCCCAAACTCATTTCTCCTCCTGCGACAACTGTGGAACTCTAAAAAACAGCTTGTTACAATATTGAAAGGACCAAGAGGTAAGGGACCAACTGTCTGGTGGGACACCCCACTCTCTAGGACCTCCTCAGAGGGGCAAAACCACGGGTCCCTCCCCCTACCTGCCTTAGTATATCCAGCCAGCCCACAGGCAGGAGAGTTTCCTGCTAAGAGGACCAAGAGAGAGGGCCAAGAGAGGATCTCTAAAGCACAAACTATGACTGCACAAGGTGAATCAAGAGAGCAAACCAGGAGAGAAGACCACGAGAACAGGCTAAAAGAGACCACTGAGGCTCCTTGAGACACAGACATTGACAGTACAGAGTAGACCAAGAACAATTCCCAAAGACACAGACAACCACAGCAAGGATTGAACCACGGCACAGAGACACTGCCAAAATCAACCAAAGGAAGAGGTGGGTAGGCATCAATGCAAGAATTCATCCAGCAATCTAAAAAGCAACATGGTACACCAGAAACCAGTGGTCACACAACAGGATGACTTTGTCATTCTACCTCAGGAGAAGCAGAAGAAAACAACTTTAAACAAAGCCTTATGAAAATGATGGATGCTATGGGAGCTTCTTCTGCTCCTTCAGCCAATAACCACTGAGATACCAGCCCATTGGGGCGTGGTCTCTCTCTTTGAAAAAGCAGCAGCTGTGCTCCATTCTCTCTCTGGCTTCCGGCTCCGCCTCTGGCTCCTAGATTCCTTTCCTGATCGTACAGATGGGCTGTTGGCTGGGATGGTAATCTGTAAGTTTTTTTCCCCTTTGAATAAATAACCATTTTATTAATCATAATTCCAAACTGGTGTGGAATTGTTTGTGACTTACACCTTCATCTGGCATCCAACGTTTGGTTGTAGAACTCCCCTCCCCCCCCCACTCAGCTGCCTGCCACCGGTTCGGCTAGGCATGAGCCCTCCCTCAGTTGTGGCCTGTGCCCTGTGTGTGGAGCAAGCAGTTCAATATAAACTATCACGCAGTGGCTTTTCTTGCTGCAATTCTTTATATTTTCTCATTACACGCCTCAGATTGGCTTCAAGCCCCCATGTGGATTTAAATTCCATGCCTCCCGAGCTCCACAGGCTCTGCCCACCTGGTTTGCTCCTTTCTGAGTTGTTTTGAAATCTCCCTTGCAAGTGAGGTGCTTGAGTCGTGTGAATCAGAATGCAAGCGGTTGCCAAAAGCTGCAACCCCACGGGTCGACTTGGTCATGTGGAGGCATACACGGCTTCTGGTTTGCTCTTCTCTACTCCTGGATTCTGGGTTTCTGGTTCCATGGATGGAATTGATTTAATTACATTTTCTTTGTTGAGCAACTTATATTTACTAGTTTTTAACAAATACTAAGGTGGACACTGAAACAGTACCCCATTTCTGTCACCATTGCAGTGGTTCTAGTCACGACTTGGCAACAGCACCGCCTACTAGATAATAGGTAATATGGCAGTTTTTGTTTCCAATGCAAATTTTATTGTTTTCTTTACTAATACAATGGATTATGTCATACAAGATTTATATGACTATGGGGATACATTAATTTACTTGTTACTAGGTTTCAGTTTTCTTTTCCATATTCTATCATTAAGGAAAACACAATTTTTGTGGACTAATAATGAACAACTAGTTGAAAGGATTAAAATTATTGAAAATCGGGGTTATTTGAACAAGTGGATACTATGATAGACAAAAGTGACTCCATATCCAAGGGTACTAGGAAGTTACCTGAAAGGGTTCAGGCTGTTGAATTTGACATTCAGACGTTATTACAAAGTTTTGATAAGGTAACAGATAGAATGTACCTCCAGAATGGGAACCAAAAAACTGATAACTTAGTGAAATCCCTAGAAACACATATAGGTCAAGAGATTCAGGATTTAAGAGAGACAATGATAAAAAGATTTGCAATGATTGAAGAAATTATTGGAGCTGGTGAACAGAATAAGAAGGCACAAGGACAGGATTCAATGCCACCACCAACTGTGAGAACTGGCTTACCCAGGGTTCTAACGACATACCCTGTAATTTATTCTGAAAAAGCATCAACTTCTAAAGGCTCAAAGGGAGTTAAAGAAGCTAATATGAAGATGGATGCCAATAGCAATGAATGATCTAAAAGAAATTAAGCAAGCTGTCATTAATTATGGCTTGCACTCTGCATTTGTTAAGGAAATGATAAGGACTTGGGCTTCTAATGTCAGAGCTACCCCCCTTGATTTCTCTCAGTTAGTGTCTACAGTTTTAGATGATGGGCCTTCCTTGATGTCTGAAATTTATTTCAGAGAGGAGTCCAAACATATGGAACAGTAAGAAAAAGCAAAAGGTGTGGAGGTTTCCCAAGATCAAATTCTTGGTGTAGGAGTAGATGCTGATCCACAGGTCCAAGCTCTTTATGATGAAGAAGTGCTTTCCTTATGTCACAGAGCACCCTTATGTGCTTTGAATAGAATACAAGATCCAGCAAAAAGGGTCGAATCATATTCCAGGGTTAGGCAGGGACAGAGAGAACCCTTTACTGACTTTGTGAAAAGATTAATTAAGGCTCTTGACAAAGGGGTAACAGACCCAGAAGCTAGATGAATACGTCTTGAATATCTAGCTTTTGAAAATGCAAACACAGAATGCAAAAAGATAATTGGGCCTTTAAGGTCTAGATCAGCACCTATGGAAGAATTAATTCAGCATACGATGAATGTTGAGACATTTAGCTATAATGATGAATCTTGGGTAGGAGAAGTGATTTCCAAAGCTATGAGGAGACATCAAACTATCAGGTGTTTTAATTGTGGTAAATTAGGACATCTGAAAAAGATTTCAGGCAAAGAATTTTTAGGAATAATATCTCCTTTGAGAATGACAAAAGTAGGAGACCTTAGCCTTCAGGTACAGGTGGGAGATGCAGTAAAGGCTGACATTGGTCCAACAAATGCAGGCCGGTCAACAACAGACAGACAAGCTAACCTGATACCATTGGGAAACCCCTTGAGGGGCCTCTTGCAGGCCCCCAAGCCAAAAGTGGCCCAGGCATTCCCAGTTACAGTGGAAAACGTGTCTCACCAAGAAAATTGAAAACTCCAATGTCTGCCGTAAAAAGTAATACTGGTCTAAATGATAAATTACTTGTGAAGAATGAGTCAAAAAATCCAGTAGGGCAGAGTAAACGTATATTTTGGCAGACTTTTATTAACGATCAAAGACCAAAGCTAAGAGTCTGTATAAATGGCATTTTTATTGAAAGCTTATTAAAAACAGGTGCAGATGTAAGTATCATCACTCCAGAATCTTGACATCCGAATTGGCCTCTTTAAGAGGTAGATGTTCAGTTCCTGGGAATTGGAACCCTATCTCGTGTAAAACAAAGCACAAGATGGGTTGAATGCATAGGGCCTGATGGACAAATAGGAAGACTAAAGCCATATAAAGCCATTATTGCAATAAATTTATGGGGCCATGACCTGCTATAGCAATGAAATACCCAGATTTACATTCCTATAGTTCCAGGAACTCACAATTCTGGGAAGGATATAATGAGGTATTATGGAGAAAGGTCACCAGCCATTCAGGCTGTACAAGAACATACAGCAAATAGCAAACCTTTAGAGTTACCAACAGCCCTACCTTTAAAATGGCTAACTGAGAAGCCAATATATGGATCAAGCAGTGACCTCTAGCTGAAGATAAGTTGCAGGCTTTGGAACAGCTGGTACAAGAGCAACTAGATGCTAACCATATTGAAGAATCAACCAGCCCTTGGAATTCTCCTGTGTTTGTTGTAAAAAAGAAATCTGGTAAATGGAGAATGGTGACAGATCTAAGAGCTGTCAACAAGGTAATTTAACCTATGGGTCTGCTACAATCTGAAATTCCTTTGCCTTCTCTATTACCAAGAGGATGGCCTCTTATAGTTATTGATTTGAAAGATTGTTTTTTCACTATACCTTTACAAGAAAAGGATAGAGAAAATTTGCCTTCACAGTGATTACTTATAATAATTGTCAGCCTACTAGGAGATATCAATGGACTGTCGTCCCACCGGGGATGCTCAATAGTCCCAAATTGTGACAATATTTTGTTAATAAGCCATTGGAACTAATTCATAAGCAATTTCTCAAGTTCATAATTTCTCATTACATGGATGACATTTTATTATCTGATTCAAATAAAGATACTTTGGAAAGTATGTTTGATGAAGTAAAGAAAGTTTTGCCTAGATGGGGATTACAAATTGCCCCTGAAAAGATTCAAAGAGGAGATTCTATTAATTACCTAGGTTACAGAATAGGGTTAGAGAAAATTCGAACGCAAAAGGCACAAATTAGGAAAGGCCAGTTACGGGCTCTTAATGACTTCCAAAGATTGTTAGGAG
Source organism: Myodes glareolus (assembly GCF_982192425.1). NCBI lineage: Eukaryota > Metazoa > Chordata > Mammalia > Rodentia > Cricetidae > Myodes > Myodes glareolus. Next base: position 98,649,244 of record NC_142032.1, read on the forward strand.
ACATTTTTAGTCTATGAACAGCTGTAGGGATAACACCTGATCTAATAGTTCATTTAAACAAAACCTTAGATGGTGATAAAGATTTGAATAGTTCCAGAAAAATGACAGCTGAAGCAGAAAAGGAAGTGACAATGATTGAGGAAAAATTACAGGAGTCACATGTGGATAGGGTGAACCCGAATCTTAGTTCCCTCCTAGTCATACTGTGTCCAGAATTTCTCCTACAGGGATTTTAATGCAGAGGGAAGATATTATTTTAGAGTGGATATTTATACCTCATAAATCAAGTAAAAAATTAAAAACTTATGTGGAAAAAGTCTCTGAATTAATTATAAAAGGTAAACTGAGACTTCATCAACTAGCAGGTATAGACCCAGCAGAAATTATAGTGCCTTTTACTACTGAGGAAATAAGAAAGTTATGGGAAGATAATGAACCATGGCAAAGAGCTTGTGATGATTTTTTGGGAGAAATTAACAGAAACTATCCCAAAAGTGATAGACTTAACCTCATAAAGAGAACTTCTTGGATTCTCCCTAGAATTGTACATAATGCTCCAATAGTTGGAGCCTGGACATTTTATACTCATGCAAAAAAATCATGAAAAGCAGATTTTAAATTGGAAGAATTGAGTAAGATGGAACAAAGCCCTTATAATTCTATCCATAAGGCAGAATTCTTATGGTGCTAAGGGATTTTAAAGAACCTCTTAATATAGTTACAGATTCACAATATGCAGAAATAGTTATCTTGCATATTGAACCCACTGAATTCATACCAGATGACACAGAGTTGACTTCATTGTTTATTCAGGTACAGGACATAATTAGGAATAGGCTTTGTCCAATGTACATAACACACATCCGGTCCCATATGGGTCTACCTGGTCCTCTAGCACAAGGTAACGCTGAAATTGACCAATTATTGATTGGAAGCATGTTACAAGCCTCAGGATTTCATAAAAAACATCACGTCAATAGTAAAGGCTTAAAGAAAGAGTTTTTCATTACATGGCAACAAGCTAAGGACATTATAAAGAGATGTCCTGCTTGTTCTTCCTATAATCAAACACCGCTACCTGCAGGGAGTAACCCAAAGGGTACTGAAAGGAATGAAATCTGGCAGATGGATGTGTTCCACTTTATGGAATTTAGAAAATTAAAATAAGTACACCACACTATAGACATATATTCTGGTTTTCAACAGACAACTGCCCTGAGCTCAGAAAAGACTGATTTGGTAATCACACATTTATTGGAAGTTATGGCCATCATGGGTATACCTGCACAAATAAAGACAGACAATGGTCCAGCATATGTATCTAAGAAAATGAAATGCTTTTTTGCTTATTATAATATAAAATGCATTACAGGTATACCAAATAATCCTAAAGGTCAGGCAGTTATAGAAAGATCAAATCGTACTATAAAGGATATGCTAAACAAACAGAAAGGGACGAAAGATACCCCCAGAAATAGATTGCATAATGCTTTATTAACCTTGAATTTTCTTAATGCTAATGAGAAAGGAACAACAGCAGCAGAAAGACATTGAATAATGGAAAAAACTTCTGAATTAAACCAACCTGTTTATTTCAAAAATGTGCTGACCGCTCAATGGAAGCCAGGAGATGTGCTATGTTGGGGAAGGGGTTTTGCTCTCATTTCCACAGGAGAAGAAAAATTGTGAATACCATCAAAATTAATAAAGGTTTCATTTGAAGAAGAGATACCTCTTGGAAAGGAGTAATGAGAGCTCATCTACAATGATGATATTCATACAGGTCGTAAGAAAAACCTATAGAATGGAGGTAGGGTTCTGTTCTTATCTCCACAGGAAAACACTCATCTTTGAAAAATTCAAGGGACCCTGGATATTTGAATACTGACAGATGGAAAAATAACTGCCTAGTAGGAACTATCAAGAAAACTGAATAGGTTCTGTAAGTAAAATATACTAAATCATATTTCTAAATTTATAAAGCTGGTTTTGGATTTGGACTCTGGCTCAGTCCCTCTCTAAATTCAAGCCTGGTGTTAAAAGAAAAATTCAGAGTTTCTGGAGTTTCTGTCTCATGTCAAGAGCCATGATATGGGGCAGAAATAAATTTGAGTTCAGAAAACCTCTTTACTTTTCTTCATATCTATCATACCTTTCATTAAATATATCTATCATGTCTTTCATTGAATATATGTATGTCTGAATATGTCTATGTGATTAATGTTTAAGTTTCCACAATGAACAATGAGTTTTTCTGCACTGACATTTGAAGTTTCCAGGAAGAAGATGGGGCCCCATAACAACAACTCCACCTGGTTGATATGACATCATGATACTGATAGCGCTACTACAAGACCTGTTTTGAGTACCAGCTGCACAAGACAGTTCCAACGTGGTTAGCTGAAATGGTGCACATCTTGTACAACATTCTGGCCAGACCTCCACAAAATACTCAGAGACTATTTGCAATTTTAAAGACATTTATCTGGAAATTTTACTTTCACAGGATCCCCCAGAAAGAATGTCGCCCCCATGACGGCTGGAAGTAATTCTAGAGAACGACATCCCCTCTCCCAGTAAAGTTTGTCCTTGGGTTTAGGGACATCATTTAGGGGTTGGTTCTAAATAGTATACGGTTGAGGGTTGGGTAGAATCTTATAAGTGCAAAAATCTTTTTTTTTTAAAAAAAAAAGAGGGATAATTGGATGGAATGGGATAATAGATTTGTACTTGTGAGTTATTATTTTTAGACAAATATATTTGTATTGATTTTTGTATATTGATACAAAGTTAAATTATGTTGACTATTGTATGCATGCGTGCTTCTTCCTCTGTTGAAAACATTTTTTATGTATTAATATATATATATATATATTGTATTGATATATGTACATTTACCATATTGCATTGTACATTTCTACCTCTGATTCAGATACTTATATGTTGTTTATGTATTGATATATATATTTAACATATTGCAATGTATACTTGTACATTGTTTATATTTGGAGGTCATATTGTCCTCATTTATAGCACAGTTGTTTATTGTCTTAGTCTTTAAGTTAGATAGGTATTGAGAATTATATAGATCAATAGTCATCTAAATTTGTCATTTATAATTAGACTAATCAGGTTCTTTAGATACATAGAGATTATATTGGGTATAGATAGATAATCTTCAGCCTCTTCAAAGAGCTGTAGAAAATGGTCTTTAATCTAACTCAGAGTTCAGTGGTAGTGAGACACAATCGCTCCTGGCAACACCAATCTATTCATGAGAGAATGTTGAACACCAAAGACGCTCCACCTGGAGCCTTTCTTCTTGGCAGATCTGGCCTTTGGGTAAAGAAATGCCCATACCTCAACTACTGACAGAGTTACAAAGTATCCTTAAATGGATAAAACAGGACTGTCATATCCTGCCAAGACAGGGTAAGATATTTTGGAAAAGTTTCTTGCCTTTGAAAATGGTATGTCAGTTATGTAAGGCCTTAGCCAAAGTTGGTTGCTTCAATGCTGCAAACGTGACTTTGGGTAGTTTCCCAGGTAGCCAGTTGTCTCTGTGATTTGTTACATGTTCTGGAAGTTGTTTGATTGTACTTCCTAATTACTCATGTAACATTATTTCCCTTCTCAGATCTTCAATGGGGTTGAAGATTATATAAATGTGGTTACTTTCCTCTCATGACTTTGTCAAGTTATTTATTATACAAGACATAAGCTAGTTAGAATAAGATATTTGTACTTATTGTATATAATTTCATAGGTTTGTACTTTTTGTACATAATTTCCTAGTAAGCTTAGAACTTTCTTACTTAAACAAAAGGGGGAGATGCTGCGGGAGCTCCTTCCTCTCCTTCAGTCATTAGCCACTGAGATACCAGCCCATTGGTGCTTGGTCTCTCTGTCTTTATAAAAGCAGCGACTGTCCTCCATTCTCTCTCTGACTTCTGGCTCCGCTTCCAACTCCTAGACTCCTTTCCTTATCGCGCAGAGGGACTGTTGTCTGGGACGGTAATCTGTAAGTTTTTTCCCCTTTGAATAAATAACCATTCTATTAATCATAATTCCAAATTGGTGTGGAATTGTTTGTGACTTACGCCTTCAGATGGAGACCTTTAAAGAGGAAATTAAAAATTCCCATAAAGAAATGGAGGAAAAGACAAACAGAAAAATGGAAGAAATTAATAAATCTTTCAAAGAAAACTCAAGAACAAAACAAACAGGTGAAGCTAATTGTTTAAGACTTGAAGACTGAAATAGAGGCAATGAAGAAAATACAAACAAAGAAACTATGAATATGGAAAATCTGGGTAAACAAACAGGGAGTATAGAGGCAAGGATAACAAACAGAATATAAGAGATAAAAGAAAGGTATTGAGATACTATAGAGTAAATAGATTCATTGGTCAAAACAAAAACATTAAAGCTTACAAATTCTTAACACAAAACATCCAGGAAATCTGGGATACCATGAAAAGATCAAACCTAAGAATAACAGGAAAAGAAGAAAAAGAAGAACTCCAGCTCAAGACACAAAAATATATAAAACAAAGTTATTGAAGAAAACTTTCACAACCTAAAGAAGGACATTCTTATGACGGTACAAGAGGCTTACAGAACACCAAATAGACTGTTTCAAAAAATTACTTACCTCACCACACAATAATCAAATACTCAGACACAAAGTGAGACTCAATAAATACAACAACTCCCTTCATCCTATCAGACCACCAGGGATTAAAGCTGGATTTTAACAACAAAAAGAATAGAAAGCTTATAAACTCATGGAAACAGAACAACTATTTATGAAATAAAAATGGATCAAGACAGAAGTAAGAAAGAAATTAAATACTTCCTAGATTTCAATGAAAATAAATGCAAAACATACACAAAGTTACGTGGTACAATGAAATTGGAGCTCAGAGGACAGTTTATACCACTAAGGAACAACATAATGAAATTTAAGTGATCTTATACTTGCAACTTAACAGCACACCTGAAAACTCTAAAACAAAAAGAAGTAAGCACACTCAAGAATAAACGAAAGAAATAATCGACACAGGACTTAAATCAGTAAAACAGAACAAAATAAAACTTCAAAGGATCAGTGAATCAAAAAGATTGTTTTTTTAAGAAAATCAATGAGATAACCAAAGCCTTATATAAACCAAATAAAAGGTAAAGAAATACTACATAAATAAAAAAACAAAAATGAAAAAATAGGACATAGTAAGAGACAGCAAGACAGTCCAAAGGATCATTAGGTTATACTTATAAAACCTGTACTCCACAAAATTGGAAACCCTTAATTTCCCCCTTACTCTGTATCCTGTCCAGCACAAGCTATCATTGTTGTTTTTGATCTTAGCCATTCTTACAGGTGTAAAATGGAATCAGAGAGTCGTTTTGATCTGCATTTTCCTGATGGCTAAGGATGATGAACATTTTTTTATGTGTCTTTCAGCCATTTGAAATTCTTCTATTGAGAATTCTTTGTTTAGTTCTGTATCCCATTTTAATTGGATTATTTGATATTTTGATGTCTAATTACTTGAGTTCTTTATATATTTTGAAAATAAAGCCAATATCTGATGTGGAGTTGGTAAAAACCTTTTCCCATTCAGTAGGCTGCCTTTTTGTCTTATTAACTATGTCCTTTGTTTTACAGAAGCGTCTCGGTTTCAGCAGGTCCCATTTATTTATGGTTGCTCTCAGTGTCTATGGTACTGGGGTTATGTTTAGGAAGTGATCTCCTGTGCCTATACATTGAAAGCTACTTCCCATTTTCTCTTCTGTCATGATCAGTGTGGTCAGATTTACACTGAGATCTTTAATCCATTTGGACTTGAGTTTTGTGCATGAAGATAAGTATGCATCTATTTGCCTTCTTCTACATACCGACACCCAGTTATGCAAGCACCATTTGTTGAACATGCTTTCTTTTCTCTATTGTATAATTTTAGCTTCTTTGTCAAAAATCAGAAATTCATAGGTATGTGGATTAATATCTGGTTCTTTGATTCAATTCCATTGGTCAACACCTCTGTTTTTATGCCAATACCAAGCTGTTTTCATTACTGTAGCTCTATTATAGAACTTGGTATCAACAATGGTGATGCCTCTGAAATTTCTTTATTATACAGGATTGTATTGGCTATCTTGAGTTTTTATTTTTCCATATGAAGGTGATGATTGTTCTTTCAAGGTCTGTAAAAAATTGTGTTGGGATTTTGAATCTAAAGATTGTTTTGGGCAAGATTGCCATTTTTATTATGTTGATCCTACCTTTTCAAGAATATGAAAGACCTTTCAATTTTCTAGTGTCTTCTTCAGTTTCTTTCTCCAAAAATTTAAAGTTCTTGTTTAACATGCATGTCACTTCTTTGATTATTATTACTCCAAGGAATTTTATGCTACTTTCAGTTAATGTGAAGGTCAAGTTTTCTCTGATTTCTTTCTCAGTTTCTTTATTTTTTGTATACAGGAGGGTTACTGATTTTTTTGAGTTGATCTAATATCCTGCCACATTACTGAAGGTGTTTTTCAGCTGAGAGTTCCCTGGTAAAATTCTTGGAGTCAGTTATGTATATTATCATATCATCTGTGAATAGCAAAACTTTGACTTCTTCCTTTCCAATTTCTATCCCCTTGATCTTTCATTGCCTTATTGCTCTAGCTTTAACTTCAAGAATTATGATTCTGAATAGATATATAGAGAGAGGACAACCTTGTGTTATTCCTGATTTTAGTGGTATCACTTTGAGTTTCTGCCCATTTAATTTGATGTTGGCTTGCTGTATATTGATTTTATTATGTTTAGATATGTTTTTTGTATCGCTGATCTCTCTAAGATTTTCATCATGAAGGGGTGTTGAATTTTGTCAAATGCTTTCTCAGCATCTAACGAGAAGATTATATCATTTTTATCTTTCAGTTTATTAATAGGGATTATATTAATAGATTTAAATATATTGAATCATTCCTGCATGTCTGGAATGAAGCCAACTTGATCATGGCGGATTTTTTTTTCCTCAAAGTTTATTAAAATACAAAAGTCTCCATTTACGCCCCTCCTCCCAACACCCTCCCACACCCCTCAAACCCTCCTCTCCTCCCTTTCCATCCCCAATAGCAGTCAGGGTCTCCAGCCCTGCAGGCAGTCCAAGCGCCTCCCCCCTCCCTCCAGGTCCAGGAAGGTGAGCATCCAAACAGACTGGATCCCAAAAATCCAGTATATGCAGCGGAAACAAGTGTCATTGTCGATGGCTTTTCAGAAAGACTCTGAGCCAGCCACATTCAGAGGATCCGACCTCAATCAGAGAATCTGGCTGGATTACATGCTCGCTCAGTCCCAGACAACTGGCCTTGGTGAACTCTCATTAGATCAGTCCCCTTGTATCAGTGGGTGATCACACCCCTCGCGGTCCCGATCTCCTTCCTCATGTTCTTCCTCCTTCTGCTCCTCGTTTGGACCTTTGGGGACTCAGTCCGGTGCTCCAATGTGGGTCTCCGTCTGGTTCGCAACCCTCGTCGGAAAAAGATTCCCTCTGATCTTGCCTTCCTTGCTCATGTTCTCTTTCATTCTGCTTCTCGTTTGGACCTAGGGAGTTAAGTCCAGTGTTCCAATGTGGGTCTCCATCTCCATCTCCATCCATCGCCAGCTGAAGGATCTATGGTGATAAGCAAAATATACATCAGCATGGCTATGGGCCAAGGCCAGTTCAGGCACCCTCTCCTCTGTCCAGAGAACAATCTGGGGATCTCTCCTTGGACCTGGGATCCTATTTATATTCAAGTCTCTAGTAAACCCTAAACTGACTCCCTTAGTTGAGATATATTCTTCCCTGATCCCATATCTATCCTTCCTCCCTTCCCCACTCCCAGTCCCCCAAGAACTCCCCATTTCTCCCCTGCTCCCTTCTCTCTAACCCTCTCCTCTTCCAGGAACCCTCCCACCCCCCAAGCACCCGAGGTTACCTGGGACTCTTGTCTATTTCCAATCTCCAGGAGGAAAACTACCTGAATTTTCTTCAGGTTCACCCTCCTATCCAGCTTCTGTAGGATCACGAATAATAGGCTCAAAGACATTTAATTATGGCTAGAAACAACTTATGAATGAATACACACCATATTCCTCTTTTTGGGTCTGGCTTACCTGACTCAGTAAAGCGTTTTCTTTTTTTTTTAATTATTATTATTTTTTTTTTATTTTTTTTATTTTTTTTTATTTTTTTATTTAATTTTTACTGGGAACCCCTCCAGAATCAAGTCTCCTGCAAACCCTGAAATGGCTCCCTTAGCTGAGATATAAACCTCCTTGCTCCCACAGCCATCCTTCCTCCCTGCCTCCCTCCCATTCCCCCAAGCAATCCCAAATCCTCCCCCTCTCCTCTCTCCCTGAGCATCTTCCCTTACTACTACCCCCCCACCCCTCATGCACCTGACTTTGCCTGGCAATCTTGCCTAGTTCCACTATCCAGGGGGATGATTATATGATTTTCTTCAGGTTCACCTTCTTATTTAGCTTCTCTAGGATCACAAATTCTAGACTCCAAGACCTTTAACTATGGCTAGAAACCACTTATGAGTGAGTACATACCATATTCCTCTTTTTGGATCTGGGTTACCTCACTCAGTAAAGCTTTTCTATTTCCATCCATTTGCATGCAAAATTCAAGATGTCATTGTTTTTTACTGCTGAGTAAAACTCTAATGTATATATGTTCCACACCTTCTTTAACCATTCTTGTATTGAGGGGCACCTAGGTTGTTTCCATGTTCTGGCTATTCCAAATAGTGCTGCTATGAACATACTTGAACAAATACTTTTGTAGTATGATAGGGCATCTCTTGGGTATATTCCCAAGAGTGGAATTTCTGGGTCCTGAGGGAGGTTGACTCCCAGTTTCCTGAGAAACCACCACACTGATTTCCACAGTGGCTGCACAAGTTTACATCCTACCAACGATGGATGAGTGTTCCCCTCCCTCCACATCCTCTCCAGCATAGGCTATCATTGGTGTTTTTGACTTTAGCTATTCTGACAGTTGTAAGATGGTATCTCAAAGTGGGTTTGATTTGCATTTCCCTGATCGCTAAGGAGGTTGAACATGACCTTAAGTGTCTTCTGGCCATTCAAAGTTCATCTGTTGTGAATTCTCTGTTCAGTTCAGTACCCCATTTTTAATTGGGTTAATTAGAGTTTTAGTGTCTAGTTTCTTTGTATATTTTGGAGATCAGACCTTTGTCTGATGAGGTGTTGGTGAAGATCTTTTCCCAGTCCGAAGGTAGACTTTTTGTCTTACTAACAGAGTCCTTTGCTTTACAGAAGCTTCTCAGTTTAAGTAGGTCCCATTTATTCATTGTTTCTCTTATTGTCTGTGCTACTGGGGTCTTACTTAGGAAGAGGCCTCCTGTGCCAATATCTTGTAGATTACTTCCCACTTTCTCTTCTATCAGGTTCAAAGTGGATGGATTAATGTTGATGTCTTTAATCCATTTGGACCTGAGTTTTGTGCATGGTGATAGATATGGATCTACTTTCATCCTTCTACAGGTTGACATCCAGTTATGCCAGCACCATTTGTTAAAGATGCTTTCCTTCTTCCATTGTATACCTTTAGCTCCCTTGTCAAAAATTAGGTGCTCATAGGTTTGTGGGTTAATATCTGGGTCTTCTATTCAATTCCATAGGTCGACTTCTCTCTTCTTATACCAATACCAAGCTGTTTTCAATACTGTAGCTCTATAATAGAGTTTGAAGTCAGGGATGGTAATGCCTGCAGAAGTTCCTTTATTGCATAAGACTGTTTTGGCTATCCTGGGTTTTTTGTTTTGCCATATAAACTTGATTATTGTTCTCTCAAGATCTGTGAAAAATTTTGATGGAATTTTGATGGGGATTGCATTGAATCTATAGATTGCTTTTGATAGAATTGCCATTTTTACTATGTTGATTCTCCCAATCCAAGAGCAGGGGTGGTCTTTCCACTTTCTGGTATCCTCCTCAATTTCTTTCTTCAAAGACTTAAAGTTCTTGTCAAATAGGTCTTTCACTTCCTTGGTTAGAGTAACCCCAAGATAGTTTATACTGTTTGTGGTTATCGTGAAAGGTGATGTTTCTCTGATTTCCCTCTCTGCTTCTTTATCCTTTGTGTATAGGAGGGCCACTGATTTTTTGGAGTTGATCTTGTATCCTGCCACGTTACTAAAGGTGTTTATCAACTGTAGGAGTTCTTTGGTAGAGTTTTTGGGGTCGTTTATGTATACTATCATATTGTCAGCAAATAACGAAAGTTTAACTTCATCCCTTCCAAATCGAATCCCCTTGATCGCCTTATGTTGTCTTATTGCTATTGTTAGAACTTCAAGCAGCCTTGTCGTGTTCCTGATTTTAGTGGAAAGGCTTTGAGTTTCTTTCCATTCAATTTGATGTTAGCTGTCAGCTTGCTGTATATTGCTTTTATTATATTTAGGTATGATCCTTGTATCCCCAGTCTCTCCAACACCTTTATGATAAATGGGTGTTGAATTTTGTCAAATGCTTTTTCAGCATCCAATGAAATGATCTTATGGTTTTTTTCTTTCAGTTTATTTATATGATTGATTACATTGATAGATTTGTGTATGTTCAACCGGCCCTGCATCTCTGGGATGAAGCCTACTTGATCATAATGGATAATTTTTCTAATGTGTTCTTTGATTCGGTTTGCCAGTATTTTATTGAGAATTTGCAAGTTGATGTTCATGAGTGAGACTGGCCTGTAATTCTCTTTCTTGGTTATGTCTTTGTGTGGTTTTGGTATTAGGGTAACTGTAGCTTCATAAAAGGAGTTTGGCAATGACTCTTCTGTTTCTATATTGTCGAATACATTAAGGAGTATAGATATTAGCTCTTCCTGGAAGTTCTGGTAAAATTCTGCATTGAAACCATCTGGTCCTGGGCTCTTTTTGGTAGGGAGATTTTTGATAACAGCTTCTAATTCCTCGCGACTAACAGGTCTATTTAGATTGTTCACCTGTTCTTGGTTCAACTTTGGTATATGGTACTTATCTAAAAAAATGTCCATTTCTTTTACATTTTCCAACTTTGTGGCATATAAACTTTCATAATAAGATGTAATGATTCTCTGAATTTCCTCTGTGTCTGTGGTTATATCCCCCTTTTCATTTCTGATCTTATTAATTTGCATGTTCTCTCTCTGCCGTTTGATTAATTTGGATAGGGGTTTGTCAATCTTGTTGATTTTCTCCAAGAACCAGCTTTTTGATTCATTGATGCTTTGGATTGTTTTCTGTGTTTCTATTTTGTTGATTTCAGCCCTCAGTTTGATTATTTCCAGTCTTCTAGACCTCCTGGGTGACTCAGCTTCTTTTTTTTCTAGAGCTTTCAAGTGTGCTGTTAAGTCTCCAATGTGTGCTTTCTCCGTTTTCTTTAATTGGGCACTTAGTGCTGTGAACGTTCCTCTTAGCACTGCTTTCATAGTGTCCCATAGGTTTGAATATGTTGTGTCTTTGTTTTCATTAAATTCAAGGAAGACTTTAATTTCTTTATTTCTTCCTTGACCCAGGGGTGATTTAGTAGTTGACTGTTCAACTTCCTTGAGTTTGTTGGCTTCCTGGGGGAAGCATTGTTATTGAATTCTAATTTTAATTCATGGTGATCTGACAAGACACAGGTGGTTACTAACATTTTTTTGTATCTGTGGAAATTTGCTTTGTTACCGAGTACGTGGTCAATTTTCGAGAAGGTTCCATGAGCTGCAGAGAAGGAGGTATATTCTTTCCTATTTGGGTGGAGTGTTCTATAGATGTCTGTTAAGTTCATTTGATTCAATACCTCCAATAAATCTCTTATTTCTCTGTTTGGTTTCTGTCTGATTGACCTGTCCACTGGTGAGAGAGGAGTGTTGAAGTCTCCTACTATTAGTGTGTGTGGTTTGATGACTGCCTTGAGTTCTAGAAGAGTTTCTTTTACATATGTGGGTGCCTTTATATTAGGGGCATAGATATTCAGGATTGAGACTTCTTCCTGATGAATTGTTCCAGTTATGAGTATGAAATGTCCATCTCCATCTCTTCTGATTGATTTTAATTTGAAATCGATTTTGTTAGATATTAGAATGGCCACACCCGCTTGTTCTTAGGTCCATTTGCTTGGAAAACCTTTTCCCAACCCTTTACTCTGAGTATATGTCTGTCTTTGTGGTTGAGGTGTGTTTCTTTTAAACAGCAGAATGTTGGATCCTGTTTTCGTATCCAATCTCTAAGTCTGTGCCTCTTTATAGGCAAATTGAGTCCATTGATATTAAGTGATATTAATGATCAGTGGTTGTTGACTCCGGTCATTTTTTTGGGGGGGTAGTAGAGTGTGTTTTCCTTCTTTGAGTTGTGTTTATGAAGGGTCGCTAGATGTCTGAGTTATTGTTGGCAGTGTTGGGAATGTTGGATTCCTTGGGTTGTGATTTTCCTTCTAATATTCTCTGTAAGGCTGGATTAGTAGCTACGTATTGTTTAAATTTGTTTTTATCCTGGAATATTTTGTTTTCTCCATTGATAGTGAACAATAGCTTGGCTGGGTATAGTAGTCTGCGCTTGCATCCATGGTCTCTTAGTTTCTGCAGTACCTCTATCCAGGACCTTCTGGCTTTCATGGTTTCCATAGAGAAGTCTGGTGTAAGCCTGATAGGTTTACCTTTATAAGTTACTTGACCTTTTTCCTTTGTAGCTCTTAATATCCTTTCTTTAATCTGGATGCTTTGTGTTTTGATTATTATATGGTGAGGGGATGTTTTTTTCTTATCCAGTCAATTTGTTGTTCTGTATGCTTCTTGAACCTTCATAGGAATATTGTTTTTTAGGATGGGAAAGTTTTCTTCTATAATTTTGTTGACTGTATTTTCTGGACCTTTGATCTGCAATTCTTCTCCTTCTTCTATTCCTATTATTCTTAGATTTGGTTTTTTTATTATGTCCCATATTTCCTGAATGTTTTGTGATGAGAATTTGTTGGATTTGCTGTTTTCTTTGGTCAGAGTGTTTATTTTCTCTATGGTGTCTTCATAATCTGAGATTCGTTCTTTTATCTCTTGTATTCTATTGGTTATGCTTGTTCCTGAAGTCTCTGCTTGTTTACCTTGATTTTCCATATCCAGCCGGCCCTTGGTTTGTGTTTTCTTCACTGCCTCCATTTCAGTTTTCAATTCTTGAATTGATTCCATTACCTGTTCGATTGTTTTTTCTTGGTTTCCCAGGGTATCATTTACGAATTTACTCATTTCTTCAAACTTTTTGTTATATTTCTCTTCCATTTCTTTACTCATTTCCTCCATTTTTTGTTATATTTCTCTTCTATTTCTTTAAGTGAGTTATTCATACCCTGTTTAAGAGATTCTATTGCTTTCATAATGACACTGTTTTCCACTTCTTCCGGAATAGGATGTTCAAGTCCTTCTGTCGTAAGGTCACTGGGATCTGGTGTTTTCATGTTGTTTTTCAGATTGTTGGAGGAATTCTTGCCTTGGCGCCTGCCCATCTCTTCCTTCAGATGCTCTCCAATGGCTCTTCCCTCTGCTGGGTCTTCTGCTACTTGATTATTGCCCCTTACTATCCAGGAATCACTTTGCCTGCAGTCCTACCTTGCTGCAGGCAGGTTATTAAAACAAAGGAACTCCCTCCCGTTTGTACTCACCTCCCATTCTGGCTGCGGTGCCCACCCAGGCTGAGTTGGAGGAATTTAAGCCCCAAAAAAGGGAGAGAGGAAGGGTAATGGTTCTAGGCAGAAAGCCGGGATGGTGCAGGAGGAGAGGGGGTTTAGCTGGGGAAGCCGCCCCTTTGGAGTAGCCAGGGAGATAAGGATGGCAGGAAGATTGTGAGTTCCCTTTCCGGACTTGTGTAGCGATCAGGAACACACTTACCCCTCCATTGTATCCTCTGCCACAGGATCAGAGCACTCGCTGGTCAGAAGTCTCCCTGCCTGCAGTCCCACCCTGCTGCAGGCAGGCCTCCAGAACAAAGGGACTCCCTCCCGTTTGCACCCACCACCCGTCCTGGCCGCGGTGCCCACCCAGGCTGAGCTGGAGGAATTCAAGCCCCGAAAAAGGGAGAGAGGAAGGGTAGGGGCTCCAGGCAGAAAGCCGGAATGGCGCTGGAGGAGAGGGTGTTTAGTTGGGGGAAACCACCCCTTTGGAGCAGCCAGGGAGATAAGGATGCAGGGAAGATTGTGAGTTCCCTTTCCTGACTTGTGTGGCGGTCAGGAACACACTTACCCCTCCATTGTATCCTCTGCCACAGGATCAGAGCACTCGCTGGTCAGAAGTCTCCCTGCCTGCAGTCTCACCTTGCTGCAGGCTGGCTTCCATGGTGAATTTTTTTATGTGCTCTTGAATTTGGTTTGCCAGTATTTTATTGAGTATTTTTAAATCAGTTTTCATGAAGGAGATTGGTCTGTAATTCTCCTTCTTGGTTGAGTCTTTATGTGATTTTGGTATCAGAGTAACTCTAGCCATATAGAAAGAGTTTTCAATGTTCCTTCAGTTTCTATTATGTAGAACAATTTGAGCAGTATAGATATTAGTTCTTTTCTTGAAGTTGTGGAAAAATTCTGGGTTAAACAGTTGGGCCTTGGGCTTTTTGTTGGGAGGCTTTTGATGACAGCTTTATTTACTTGTAGATTTTGGTCTATTTAAATTGTTCACCTGGTCTTCATGTTTGATATGTGGTAAATATGCAGAAAATTGTTCATTTCTTTTCCATTTTCCAATTTTGGGGAGTACAGGTTTTTGTAGTATGACCTAATGATTCTCTGGATTTGCTCAGTATCTGTTGTTATGTCCCCCTTTTTATTTCTGATTTTGTTAATTTGGATGGTCTTTCACTGCTTTCTGATTAGTTTAAATATGGTTTATCTATCTTGCTGTTTTTCCTCAAAGAACCAGCTTTTGTTTCATTATTGCATATTCTTATGATTATTCTTTTGAACTCTTTGTCTAAGATTTCATCAAAAACACTCTCTTTGCCATAGGTTATCATGGAGTTGGTTATTTTTTAGAAACTCCATAGACTAATTTTTTTGATGCTTTGAACTTTCAAGTTTCTTTGGAAATTTCACCTCTGAAATTACTGCCTTGTATTTGCATATTAAAATTATCTATGTGTTTTTAGTTTTACAGTGTCCAAGCATGACTAGGATAGGTTAAGAATAAATGTGCATTAGTGTGGTTATTTAAAAAATTAAAACTTTACCATTCTGTTTCAAAATAGTCATTATAACTGAAGAGATGAGGGAAGGGAAGTGTCCAGAGGTAGGAGGCCATAAGACATGGAAGCAGAAGTACAGTAGGCAGAGAAGTTACACAAAGAAAGACCATCTGAACAGTCTTCAATATGAGTCTCACTTTTTACATATGTTAGATAATAGTCACTCCTAACCTCCACACACTAAATTAAGTTGTTTTTGGGGGTGACTCTGTATGTGTTTCTGATATTAAATCACATTTTGTACAGCTGAAATGAGACTATTTCAGTGTGTGTGCATACTATTTAATTAATTAAAATTTTCAGTTTGCCTTGCAAATAATACTAGGTAACAGGATAAAAAACACTTGTACCTATCAGTCTACTAAAGTTAAAATCTCCTTGAACTGAAAAGAAACAGGACTATAGTGGTATATTATTTGTGTTTTAATAAACAAATTTTGTCAGGCAGTCAGTGCAAAGCAACCACACTAGCCAGGCAGGGGTTGAATACACCTTTAATCACAGCAGCCACAATAGTTAGCCACAGAAACCAGGCAGTGGTGGTGTACACCTTTAATCAAAGATTTTATGAGGAAACAGTTACCCTGATACCCAAACCACATAAAGACCTAATAAAGAAAAAGAATGATAAACCAATTTCTCTTATAAACATACATGTAAAAATGCTCAGTATAATACTCACAAACCAAATTCAACAACATATCATCCACCATGGAAATCTGAATACATCTCAGAAATGCAAGGATGGGTCCACAACTGAAGGAGGTCAAGGGGTTATAAACTGAATAAGAAGAAGTCAAAAGTTTATTGCAGATGATATGGTAGTTTACATAAGCGACCATAAAAATTGTATCAAGGAAACTCTACAACTGATAAACACTTTGAGCAATGTAGTTGGATACATAATTAATGCATAAACATCAGTAGTGCTCTACATACAAATGACAAACTGAGAATGAATCCAGGATAACAACATCTTTTATAGTCTCAAATCATATAGAATATCTTGATACCTGATTTTTTGTAAAGAAGGTAGGAACACACACTGGAAAATAATGCCATATTCTTCAAATGGTGACAATCAAACTGGTTGACTAAATGTAAAAGAATCTAAATAAATCTATGCTTATCACCTTGCACAAAACTCAACTTTAAATGGATCAAATACCACAATATAAAACCAGATACACTCAACCTGATAAAGAAAAAGGGGAATAGTCTTGAGTACATTGGCACAGAAGACAACTTCCTGAACATAAAACCAAGTGAAACTCCTAGTACTAGAATTAGATGATATCTAATTGTACTGTTGGCCAAAGGGGTAACATGAAAATCCCCAAACACCCAAGCTGTTTCTAGGACTCTAAGTTATTCTCCATAAATTGACAGTAAGGTTGCCTTGCTGAAGACAATGCCTACACAACTCAATGAACATGGGAAAGTCAAGTTGGTGACATAGAGCCTTCAACCATACATTCTATTGTCTTTGGTATAGAAAGGTAATTGGGAAGCTACTACATCCAGCCACAAAACCTTTGACCCAGTGATGACTCATATGTAGTTTATAGTCAATTTAATATCTTTATTTCAGCCAGTAGGAATCATACCCAAATATTCAGAGATCTTGGTATGGCTCAGAATGTCCAGAACATGTAGTTATGAAGGAAGGACTATGCCATGGCATCTCTCTCATCACTTTCATGGGGTAATAGGTAGGTTTCACGTAAATAAGCAATATGACTTTAGCTAGGATAAGCTGTCAGCTGTAGGAGGTTATGCACAAGCAAGCTAGGACATACTAAACTTTAGTTCCTTCAAAAAGTTGGATAATTATACATGGGATTCTCAATCAGGGAGATTAAATTCTAGTTAAACTTTAAATGGTTTCAGAAAGAATGCAAGATGGGGGAACCTTTGCCTTGCCTTGTCCTGGCCTACAGGAACCTAGGATAAAACTAAATATGAGTAGTCTTTAAAATACATAGTGATAAAATGGTTTGGAATGGCATGTTGTTATACTCATAGATCACTGCCTTCCTTAGCAATCATCATAGAAACTTCTTCCTGCTAAAGATGGGAACAAATACAGAGAACAATACCCAGCCATTGTTCAAAGGGCAAGATCTTGGATCATTCAGCTTTAAATAACAGGTCTCCTTGGAATTCCTCCCCTAATGGCTCTAGAAACACCTTAAAAGAGGAATCAGAAAGTGTGTAAAAGCCATAGGTGAAGGAAGACACCAAAACAACCTAGGACTTCTAAATCGACATGGTCAAACCTCATATGAAAACATGGAGACTCAGGCAGTATCTTCTGAGTATATATTATGGCTTCCAGTTTAGTGTTTTTATGGAATTTCTGGGTATGTGAACTATGGGTCTCTGATTGTTTTGCCAACTCCTGGGCTTTTTAAAAATTCTCTTTGTCTTTCCTGTCCAAATCTGAAATGATAGCTTCTGTTTTGTTTACTATATTTTATTTTGTCAATCTTTATTATTATCCATTAGAAGTCTAATCTTTTCTAAGAGATACAAAAAGGAATAAACCAGATGGGCTGGGAAATGAAAAGGATTTGTCTTGAGTCTCTCTTTCTCTCTCTCTCTCTCTTTCTCTCTTTCTCTCTCTTTCTCTCTCTCTCTCTCTCTCTCTCTCTCTCTCTCTCTCTCTCTCTCTCTGTGTGTGTGTATTTCGGTGTGTGTTTGTGTCTCCTAATCAGGGCATATTATGTGAAAAGAATATATTTTCAATAAAAAGAAAAAATACTTGAACAAATTTTTAAATTTTGAAGCTTAGAATTTCATTGACTCTGAAATCAATGCAGACATTGATTTACGGTTCAAAAATGGAGTTTTGCAATTCATGAACAAGTAGTATCTCTCTATTCATTTAGGTGCTTCTTCATTTCTCTTTACAGTGTTAACAGTAGAACAATGTCCAAAAGTAGGCTTATTCATATCCTTAATCTATGACAAAACTGCCCAAAAATATCAGCAGGAAAAGACAGTGTTTTCGGTAAATGGTGCCTAAAACAATAGGTAGCTGGAATGTACAATAGAGGATTTGTCATTTATCACCTCATACAAATGCAAATAATAAATAAAATTAGATCACAGAAACTTTTTGTGAGAAGAATTATAGATTTCTTAGAAAATCATGCCAAAAGACAGCAAGAGATGTTTAATAAACTAATTCATAAATTGGTTGATTAATATTCAACAATGAAATCATTAGATTTAAATAGATGTCAAGAACTAAATAGATTACATGAAAACATAAAAATCATTATGGTGAGAAAAACTGCTAAGAAAAGAAAATTTCATGCTACAGATCAATAGAATGTTTTTCATGAAGGTGTCTAGCCAAAGACTTAAAATACATAAAGAAATCTGGAATAAACAAAAGTAGAAAAATAGCCAATAAAAATATAATATTTAAAAATATTTCATGAAAGAAGGTATGTAAAAAGAAGGGAGAATTGTCTGTATTCTGTCAATCATGTTTTAAATAAAATGCTGATTGGCCGGGCAGGAGGTGTAGGTAGGAAAACCAGACAGGAAGTAGAAATGATGCAAGGAGAGCAGGAGAATTCTGGGGAGGAGGAAGTTCATTCCTCCCACTCCTGCCCAGATCACTGAAGCAGCAGGATGTGATCTGCCTCACTGAAAAATGTACAGAGCCACAGGGCTAACATAGATCAGAAAAATGGGTTAATCAAGATGAGAGAGTTAGCTAATAAGTAGCCTGACCTAATGGGCCAAACAGCTTTATAACTTATAGAGATCTCATGTGTGATTTTTCTCTGGGACTAAATAGCTGGGGGGCCGGGCAAGACAGAAAAACACAAGTAAGCAGGCTCCTTCATGTTACATAAGAGCATGAAAATGAATTCAACATATCCCAAAATGATGCAACTTCAAACACATTGTAAGATCACATCAAGTTCATTCAAACAACTAACAGTGTAAGTGATGACCATGGCACATGACCAATTCACATAAACTGTGAGGATGACAAACATTTCTGTCACTTCAGAAAACACTGTGTCTCTACTTGAAGGTAAATTTCTTTTTACCTTCTGCTTGTTCACTCCCAACTGCCCGGACCGAAAATAACCACACAGAAAGTGTATTAATTAAAAAATAGCTTGTCCTATTAGCTCTGGCTTCTTATGAACTGATTCTTACACATAAAGTTAACCCATTTCTAATATGCTGTGCATTGCTACAAAGCTTGTGGATAACCTGTAATGTTCTGGCATCTTTCTCCTTCAGCAGATACATGATGCCTTGCTGACTCTGCCTACTCTCTCTATATAAAATTTCATGCCTGGCTGTATTCTGCCCTGCTGTAGGCCCAAATCAGCTTCTTTATTAATCAATGGTAATAAAACATATTCACACCATACAGAGGGGAATTCCACATCAAACTTCCATTTACCATGTCATCCTAGATAAATCCTCAGTATGTTTTTAGATAATATCCATATATTCAAGAACAAAAGCAGAGCTCACAAAATATTTTGTAGAAAGGAGAAACTAAAGTTACTAGGAAGAAGAATTTATTCAAGATTTTTTTGAGAAAAGGTGTTCAGTCATGTTCTTTGCCTCTCTTTTCATAATAGTTAATAAATAGAAATATTATAAATATCCTTCAACTAATGAATACATGATGAAAATGTAGTACATATACACTATGGAATATACTCAGCTAAAGAAAAATGAAACTATCAACTATGGAGGTAAATTAATATAATTAGAAAAGATCATATTGAATGAGGTAATCCTGAACCACAAAGATAATGTCACATGTTCTTTCCCATGAGAGGCTCTGAGATCCAAATCTTCAGATGGGAGAAATATCCTGAAGTAACTGCAGAATTCAGGAAAGTAAAACAGATCTATTGTCACGAAAAAAGTCTGGTGAGTAACACAGTAGGGGGATAGCAAGATAATTTGGTCTGATCAGGTAAATAGATAAAGGGCTCTTGAAGGATAGGGAAGGGGTAAACACAGACAATGATAAAGTGATAAAGGGGAATAGCAGTGTACAAATGATTTTATGGGAGAAATGGAGAAATGGAGGGTTTTCTAGAAGGAAAAAAGTGGTAAATGCAGAAGAAAGGGAGAGGGGTAAAATAACAGGGATGTCGTCTGTAAAAGTCATAAAGAATCATACTACTCACTATTTAAGAGAAACACTAAGTACATGTAATAAACACTAAGTACATGTATTTTTCATCATTATTCATATGTAGTTTTAATAAACTTTTCTAACTTGAGCTGATAATGTTCTCTTCAAAAGACAAAAACCCTCTAACAAATCTCCAGAACCAAACAGAAATTCTGTATTTTAACTCATTGGACAAAGTTATCCATGTGACTCTCAAACATACAGGCTATTACTATTTTCCCATGATTTCCCTTCTGAGATGAACTTAACCAAAGTAAAATCACTATGGCTGAACATACATATCATGTACTTAGAAGCAGGGCCCACCTGGTCCATATCTTGAACTTTCATGACTGTAACCTCCCTGAGGAATAGTTTTCATGGTACCAGAAGTCATAATGAAGGCATCGAAAGGGAGGAGGCAACCAATTGAGCTACCCACTTGTGATGTCTATGGACTGTAAGACCCGAATTCAAAAAGCCTTGCTTGCAACTGCTTTAAGCATATGCCCTAGGTGGATGATAATCAGTAGTGGAAAAGTACAAAACTTGCAAAACAGCCCTGATTGTCTCTTGCACCCTGTCCACAGTACCCTGCACCACCAGCCTGCCAGGAAACACCTAGCGCCCATGATAGGGCTTGGAGACTTTCCAGGACAGGGGTAGGGGTTTTTATGGTATTTCTGGGAAATAGAAGGAACAAATAGCAATGGCCTAAAACTGACCCAAAATGCTAAATGTTATATCCAATTGCTCTGTACCTTATACCCATTATTCTAACGTTGTGGTTTTGCCTATGAAAAGTTGCTGGAATTGCTGTTTTGTGTGTGCTCAGCCTCCTCAGAGACTAGAGACACCGGATTGCATGATCGTTAATAAACCCTCCTACTTCTTGCATCTGTTGAACTAGTTAATTAAGTTGCAGGCCTCCTCCCTCTTGGGTCTGTACCCAATGCAGACCCAATAAATGAGGGTCTTTCAGGACCACATCAACAACCAGCATGGTACAATAATCCAGAGTGTGGTAGTGTCATGCATACCTGGGCAGTAACCACAGCTCTCTAATTAGACTTAAGATCTACTCAACAAGAGGGAAACCATGACTCATACTAGAAATCTAGCTAACAAGTCAGTGCTTGTGAAGTCATGCTTACTTGAGGAAAGCCCTCAACCACTCCTTTACTACACCAGCTTAATACGTAACAACAATTTAAACATTTTCCCATATTCCAACAGCTAATGACTACCTCACCCCTCATCAAGGAACTTTCTCTTTGCATCAGAAAAAAATCAACACAGAACATCCACCATCAATCCAGATGCAAAATTGTGGAGCCCAGTGCCAATGGATACATCTACAAAACATTCCAAAACTTGAGGCTCAAAGAACTCTGTAGAAAGGGAGCTAGAAAGATTGTGAGACCTGAGGGTTAGAGTTTGCTGTGAGATTGTTTTTCCCATAATGTCAAATGTTATACCCATAAATTCACATCAATATGACTCTCTAAGCATGAGCTAAGAACAAAACCAATAGACATACCAAGTGAATAAGGGAAAGTTGATGAGACATCAACCCTAAAATTATAGGCAAATAAGGAATACTGAGAAAGGTAGAAATCTTCTTTTCTATGGAAGAACACACCAGTTGGTTATCCACAACCAATTTTGGATTAGTGAGCCCTAAAAACATACATACAAATAATATTATACGAACTGAGCAGGTTATCTATAGAAATAAATGCATGCACAAATATACATATGTTATGTAACCAAAGTATCAACAATACAATATAAAAAACATGGAATGTTAAAAAGTAGGGATTTTGTTAAAAGGGTTAGAATATGGAATATAAGTGACTGATTATTAAGGAATTTCTTATGAAGAGACTATCTGAACTTGCATTAGAAAGATGAATGCAATAGAATAAGAAAGTACCACAGTGATGAGTGGTACTGCTGCAGGGTTTCTTTGTTCCACATGACCCTAAACCTGCCAAGCCCACCCTTTTGTCTGCAAGGTCCTTGGACAGCAAGAGAATCTTCTCCTATACTGAGGAGATTCATCCGGAGGGGTAAGTGTGTGCCCACCAGGCTGGCAGGTCGCCCTGGGAATGGAGTACAGGCCCCTTCAATTCCCTAAACATACTCTATTTACCCCATCCCATTTTGCAACCAAGTACTCTGCGGGATCTTTAGATCAACAACCACAGCCTAGTTCAGGTTGGAGGGGATCTGAAACCCAGCTCCAGTGTTAAGGGGACCTAAGAGAGAGCAGACCAAGAAAAACCTCCAAGTACACAGTTAGCCACAGCAAAGATTGGACCACGATGCCAAGACTTTCCTGACCACATTTAAAGGAAGAGATGGCCAGGCACCAATGCAAGAATTCCTCCAACAACCGGAAAAACAACATGATAACACCTGAATCCAGTTCAACATAAACATGCAACACGAAGACTTGAACACCCTATTCCAGAAGAAGTAGAAGAATTCAACTTTAAACATAACATTATGAAAGTGATAGAGACCCTTAAACAGGAGGTGAAAAACTCCAGTAAAGAAATGGATGAGAAGACTAACAAAAAGTTAGAAGAAATGAATAAATCCCTCAAAGACACCCAAGAACACGAAGAAAAAGAAATCAAACAGGTAATGGAAACAGTTCAAGACATGAAAATGGAAATAAAGGTAATGAAGAAAACACAAATCGAGGGATGGTTGGATATGGAAACTCTGGGTAAATGAACAGGAACTACAGAGACAAGTACAACCAACAGAATATAAAAGATAGAGAAAGACTCTCAGACACTGTGGATACTATAGAGGAAATAAACTCACTGATAAAAGAAAACAGCAAATTCAACAAATTCTTAACAAAAAAAATCCAGGAAATCTGGGACACCATGAAAAGACCAAACCTAAGAATAATAGGGGTAGAAGAAGGAGAAGAATTACAGCTCAAAAGACCAGAAAATATATTCAACAAAATTATAGAAGAAAACTTTCCCAACCTAAAGAAGGATATTCCTATGAAGGTACAAGAAGCATACAGAACACCAAATAGACTGCATTTAACATAAAGATTCCCTTGCCATATAATACTCAAAACACAAAACATACAGAATAAAGAAAGAATATTAAGAGTTGCAAAAGAAAAAGGTCAAAAACATATAGAGGAAAACATATCAGAATAACGCCTGACTTCTCTATGGAAACCACGAAAGCCCGAAGGTCTTGGATATATGTGCCACAGACATGAAAAGACCATGGATGCAAGCCCAGACTACTATACCCAGCAAAGTTTTCTTTCACCATCAATGGAGAAAACAAGGTATTCCAGGACAAAAACAAATTTAAACAATAAGTAGCCACAAACCCAGCCTTACAGAAAGTACTAGAAGGAAAACCACAACCCAAGGAAGCCAACAGCACCCATAAAAACAGAGACATCTAACAACCCTCCACCAACACAACTCAAATAAGGGAAACACACAAACACTACAAAAAATAAAAGCAGAGTTAACAACCACTGGTCATTAATATTAATTAATATCAATGAACTCAATTCACCTATAAAGAGGCACAGACTTAGAGATTGGATACAAAAACAAGATCCAACATTCTGCTGTTTACAAGAAACACACCTGAACCACAAAGACAGACATTACCTCAGAGTAAAAGGTTGGGAAAGGTTTTTTAATCAAACAGACCTAAGAAACAAATGAGTGTGGCTATACTAATATCTAACAAAATTGACTTCAAACTAAAATCAATCAGAAGAGATGGAGAAGGACACTTTATACTCATAACAGGAACAATTCATCACGATGACGTGTCAACCCTGAATATCTATGCCCATAATATAAAAGCACCCACATATGTAAAAGAAACATTACTAGAACTCAAAGCACACATCAAACCCCACACACTAATAGTAGGAGATTTCAACACTCCTCTCTCACCAAAGGATAGGCCACCAGACAGAAACATAACAGAGAAATAAGAGAACTAATAGAGGTAATGAATCAAATGAACTTAACAGACATCTATAGAACATTCCACCCAAATAGGAAATAATATACCTTCTTCTCAGCAGCTCATGGAACCTTCTCAAAAATTGATCACATACTCGGTAGCAAAGCAAATATCCACAGATACAAAAAACAAAACAAAACAAAAAAACAAAAAAAAAACCCTGTGTCTTATCAGTTCCCCATGGAATAAAGTTAGACGTTAACAACAATTCTAATCCCAGAAAGCCCACAAACTCATGGAAACTGAACAGTCAACTACTGAACCACCCCTGTGTCAGGGAAGAAATAAAGAAAAAAATTAAAGTCTCATTTAATTCAACGAAAATTAAGTCACAACATACCCAAACCTATGGGACACTATGAAAGCAGTGCTAGTGGAATGTTCATATCACTAAGTGCCCACAGGGAAAAAAATGGAGCAAGCACACATTAGAGACTTAACAGCACAGCTGAAAGCACTAGAAGAAAAAACGAAGCAGACTCACCCAGGAGGAGGAGAAGACTGGAAATAATCAAACTGAGGGCTAAAATTTACAAACTGGAAAGACAGAAAACAATCCAAACAATCAATGAAATAAAGACCTGTTTTTTAAGAAAACAAACAACATTAACAAACCCCTATTCAAACTAATCAAAAGGCAGAGAAAAAACACGCAAATTAACAAGATCAGAAATAAAAAGGGGAACATAACAACAGACACTGAGAAAACTCAGACTCATTAACTTACTACAAAAGCCTGTATGCCACAAAGTTGTAAAGTGTAAAAGAAATGGACATTTTTTAGATAAGTACTGCATGCCAAAATTAAATCAAGAACAGATGAACAATTTAAATAGATCTATGAGTCGCGAGGAAATACAAGCTGTCATCAAAAGACTCCCAACCAAAAAAGCCCAGGACCAGTTGTATTTAATTCAGAATTCTATCAGAACTCCCAAGAAGAGCTAATACCTATACTATAATACCTAAACTATAATATGTCTATATTATGTCTCACATAATAGAGACAGAAAAGTCATTGCAAAACTCCTTTTATGAAGCTACATTTACCCTGATACCAAAACCACACAAAGACTCAATCAAAATAGAATGAGAATTAAAGACCAATCTCACTCATGAATATCAATGCAAAAATTCTCAATAAAATACTGGCCAACCAAATCCAAGAACACATCAAAAATTATCCAGTAATATATAGCAAGCCAACAGCTAACATCAAATTAAATGGAGAGGAACTCAAAGCCTTTCCACTAAAATCAGGAACAAGACAAGGCTGTCCACTCTCTCCATATCTCTTCAGCATAGTGCTTGAAGTTCTAGCAATAGCAATAAGACAATATAAGGAGATCAAGGGGATTCAAATCGGAAAGGAAGAAGTCAAACTTTCGTTATTTGCAGATGATATGATAGTGTACATAAGTGACCCCCAAAACTCTACTATCCTGAGTGAGATAACACAGACCTCAAAAGATGAATATGGTATGTACTCATTCATTAGTGGACACTAGCCATAAACAAAGGACATTGAGCCTATAGTTCACAAGCCTGAAGAAGCCAAATAATAAGGTAAACCCAAATAAAATATATATATATATATATATATATATATATATATATATATATATATATATATAGATCCTCCTGGAAATTGGAAGGAGACAAGATCTTCAGGCAAAAGTTGGGAGCATGGAGGTGGGGTGGGGGCGGAGTTGGGGGAAGGGGAGAGGGGAAGAGAGAAGGGAGAAGGGAAGGATTGGGAAGAACTTGTCGAAGAAGGAGGGTTGAGGTGGAGGAAGGGCCAATATAGGAGCAGGGAAGAAGATACCTTAATTAAGGGAGCCATTTTAGTGTTGGCAAGAGACTTGGCTCTAGAGGGGATTCCAAGTATCCACAGGAATGTGCCCAGCTAAGTCCTTGGGCAGCAGAGGAGAAGGTGACTAAACTGGCCTTGTCCCACTGATGAATATTTTGAATATCACCACAGAACCTTCATTCTGCAATGGATGGAGATGGAGACACAGACCCACATCCGAGCACTGGACTGAACTCCCAAGGTCCAGTTGAAGAGCAGAAGGAGGGAGAAGATGAGAAAGGAAGTCAGGACTGCAAGAGGTTGGTCCACCCACTGAGACAGTGTACCTGTTTTAATAGGAGCTCACCAAATCCAGCTGGACTGGGACTGAACTAGCATGTGATCAAACTGGCTGACAATTGTAGCTGACTGAGCAGCCATTGATAATGGCACTGGGACTTGTTTCTACTGCATGTACTGGCTTTTTTGGTACCCTACTCTGTTTGGATGCTCACCTTCCTAGGCCTGAATGGACAGGGGAGGTCCTTAGACTTCCCACAGGGCAGGGTAACCTGCCCTCTCTTATGACTGGAGGGGGAGGTAGAAGGGTGAGTAGGGGAGCAGGAGGGGAATGGGAGGAGGGGAGGAAGTAGAAATTTTTGAATAGAAAAATAATAAATAAATAATTAAATTTTAAAAAAGAAAGTATTTTTCTCAAGGTAATAAATGGGCTACATTCTTCAAACCTCATAATAAAAATCTTATTAGGGCTGTCTAATTGGTTCAGTGATTAAGAACATTTTTTGATCTTTCATAGGTCCCAGGTTTGATGGCCAGCACCAACATAATTAGGGACTATCTGTGACTTCAGTCTTAGGAGATTAATGCCCATTTCTGACCTCTTGGAGCACCAGGCAACCATGTGGTACTCATCTACACTCACAGGAAATATATTCATCTACGTAAAATAATAAAAATACATCTTGGAAGGTCTTCTAATTCCATTATTTACTTGGATAGATATCTTTTGTCTATAAATGGCTATTGAATCATTGTGTATCCCTAGCATTACATATACTTAGGCAGTTAGAAACCCTCAGTCCTAAAAAGTGAGATGTTAAGTGAAAGGGCCAGGGATGAGAAATAAAGACTCCAAAAGCAATACCTGGGACCAGGAGGTCTTTCATAAGCTGATCATTTGTGTCTAGCAAGTTTATTAGAAGTACAGTACCACATTTATAGACTATTTTAAAAGCAAATATCTAAGACCAGGAGGGATCTAAGTCAGACAATGTTGGCAAAGAAGATGAGGAATACCTCAGACACATGACTATAGACTGATAACTACTGTCCAGGGGTGAGAGTCCTGATCCCAGAAACTGCAACCTTGACCCCTAAGAGGAAGCACTGGCTCCAGCCCTAGACTGGTCTTGCAAACTCCACTCCTGAACAAAGACACAGAACTGAAGTTCCCTTTCTCCTTGCCTAAGAGCCTCCAAGAAAGTCTGTCTGGCTCCCCACAGCTCAGCAAAGATTTCTTGACCTCCATTCAAAGGAAATTATTCTAGCTTCTCTTGCATTAAGTTGCATTTGTGCTTTAAAAAATCAACACATATTAGCTGCAACAACAAAAGAGATTGATGGAGCAGAATGAACAGAGTGTTTCTGTTGTTTCTTCATTGTAGACCTGAAAACATCAGGTTATAGTATTCCCATCTCCTTCCTTTCTGGAAGATTAGTGTGAACAGCTATGAGAAGGGGAAATTTAGAGGTAGCAAGAAATTTCAATCCAGCCACTAAACACTGAGACTTTGGTGTTCTCATATATGAACTTACTACAAACTCTCAAACAATTCTATAGTGATCACAAATACAAATGCACACACACACACACACACACACACACACACACAGAGAGAGAGAGAGAGAGAGAGAGAGAGAGAGAGAGAGAGAGAGAGAGAGAGAAATCAAAGGAGTATGGGAATCTCTGTCAGTCTTTCCCAAGGATATATCGTAACTAGACATAGACCAAATATAAGGAGAAAAGCCAAGCACCTAGAATGCAAATGCAAGTTGTTTGACACTGCAGTCTACAGTGCCCCTGGCAGGAATATATGCTGAGTGTGTGAACTCTGCTCCAACCCCACAGCACTGTTATGTGCCTGCCTATCTGCTCTCATAGATCTCTTTCTTAAGGAACAGTCTACCTCAATTTCCATCTTTTTACAAATTTCTGAGCCTGGGAGAAGACTGGTGGAGGGAGAATGTTCCTTGAGACTCTCTCTACCCTTGCTGTGTTTCCTCCACCACAAGCACTGGCTCTATGCACCACTATGGTGAGGGAAGTTAGCTCAGCAGGCGCAAGAAAAGTCATTCTATGGATGTGTATAAGGCCTAAGAGTGTGGAATTACAAATGAAAGGAGCCTACAGACAGACGAGAAGCCCAAAGGTGAGGGCAGAATGACATCTCCACAGAGGAAAACCATCAGAATGAAGGTTTGAAAGAGGATTTGAGGGGAAGCTGGGCACTTTTTTCCTCAAAGTAGTCAGGAGAGTGACTATTACTTGCAGTGGACTATGATTTTATAAGTAACTTAAACGCTCTCCATTTGAGAACATGGTTGGATTGGAAGAAAACTTTAAGAAATTATAACAAATAGGATATAGAAATGCTCCATGAAACCTAAAGTAATCCTTTTTAGAATAATATTTTTAAAAAACATTCTTGTGAAATTGGTGGCTGATGATCTTTGACTTGAATGCAAGAATATTTTCCTTCCACACTTACTTTAGGAGATGAATTCAGATATTTGTTTATAAGATAGTTAATCACTTTTCTAGGGAAAGTATAGGTTACCAAGGAGTAAGGAAAGAACTTGACTGTCATCAGAGGATGCTCCTCCTTGCTTCTTACCAACATTTCGTCTGGTTATTTGCACAACTATTATTTAAGGTGGCCTCGATTTAACCCACTCCAGGATAGCTGGAGTAAAGCAGCTTTTGCCTCCCATCCTGGCTCCACTGTACACAGCATGCCAGTGTCCACAAACAATACTGTTGAGGACTGGGGAAGCTTTCTTAAGGCCCTGAACATAACAGGAAATAGGACTGTTCTACCAAGGCTTCTGAGTTCAAATTTCAATGGTACAAATTTGTTAAGTGACAGCACAGGGGAAAAAAAAGAAGAAAGAAAGAAAGAGAAAAGAAAAACATCAAAAAATACCTTGCAAAAAACACTGGTTAATCAACAGACACACAGTTGACTGACAACTCTCCTTAAACATGTGATTATAAATAAGCATGTCTGAGAAAAGAACTTTGAGTTAGAAATGAGACTGAAAGCTTCTGTTCATTCCTGAGGCAGGGCTGACTAAACGATAAGAGGAAACTATTAACTGATGTTTTGGGACAGGGGAGGCTGAACCTACACTAATCTTCCTATAAGACTGACTTAATAGAACTCCAGATAATCTGGAGAGTTGGAATTATGTGTGTCTCAAGTTATCCTGGGCTATCTTAGCCCCTAAAAAGATATTTTAGTCTTCTTCTGTATTTGTGCTAACAACTGTGTAACTATGAGAGAAGTATTTCAGAAAATGCACACAAAACTCTACCTTCTAGGTTGTTGCCTCACTCATGTTTCTGCCAATGTGTTGGAAAGTGAATTGATTCATGATTTTCATTTTTCTGTGACTATGAAAATTTCTCTGAACTGCTATCACATTGGAACAAAAAAGTTGCATGAAGCTCAGTTATTCCTGAGCCAGGGTCACTCATATTTATCTACAGAATAAATTATCTTATGTCCATTGAGGTAAGATAATTTGTTTTGCTTTCTCTTTAGTTGGGTTTTTGCTTGCTTGTTTGTTTTGTATCAACAGAGCAGTACTGTGGAAAGAAGTCTCTGTCTAATTCATAAAACACAATACTGTGGGCACTCCACAGGCAGTGCTGCCTCACTCTCTGTAATCTGCAATACGACAGATCCTAACTCTTCTTAGATAACAGCACATAAATAGCACAACAGCACTAATGCAAGACTTAGCTGACAGTGAAAAGATAAACAGTTCTGGTCTAGGTAAAACAAAGGAAAATTTCACCTTTATTCATTCAATTTTCAATGGATCACATGTGTACACGTTAATAAGCAAAGGAAATAACTACAAGGTTGGGAAAATAATAGAAAAGCAAGGGCCTTCAGGTTTAATATTATTTACAAAATTATATATTCTATTTTCCTTTTTAATTACAAACTTATTGCTTTTCTCTCCCCCTCTATCTCTCTTTGTCTCACTCTCTCTCTTTCTTTCTCTCTCAGTCTCTATCTGTCTGTTTCTCTCTCTTTTTTTATTTTTGTGTGTGTGTGTATGTGTGTGTGTGTATGTGTGTGTGCGTGTGTATGTGTGTGTGTATTTTCCTGAAAGATAATATCAAAGTACATAGAGTTCACAGACAGAGTAATAGACTGCTTTAAAAGTCTGGTTTAAAATAGTTTTGAGAATATAAAGATGGGACACTTGAAAAACAGTAATTTGACCATGTAACTTCTCATTTTTTCACTGTAATGTGAATAGATGGAAAATGGAAAAGCCTATGTTTTCTTTTGATTTGGAGAGGTCAAGAGACAAAGAATATAAGCATATCATAATACAAAAGTCGATTCAGTCCAACTTCAAAAGTTTCCACAATCTACCAGAGTCTCAACAATGTTTAAAAGTCTAACATTCAAAGTCTCTTCTGAGATTCATGCAATCTCTTAATTGTAATCCCTTATAAAATCAAAATAAAAAAAACAGATTACATGTTTTCTGCATATATATACATATGTATATATATGTGTATATATATATACACATATATATATACAGTATATACATAATCATTCCAAAACACAGGCAAGGGGACATAATGAGGAAATACTGGATGAAAACAAGCCTGGAAAGAAGCTGGGCAACTCAAATCTCTGCATCTGTCTGATATCAAAATGTTCTTTGAAATTTTATTTGCATTCATCTCTTTTGAATGCAAAAAACTTCTTTCTTATGGGCTGATTCCCTTACCCTTTGGCAGCTTTCCTCAGCAGTTCTCCCATGACTCTGACATCTCTAATAGCTTGGATTTTCCAAGGCATTTCAGATTTCAACTTCACAGCTTTGTAAAATGGCCTCTCTAGTCTCCATTCAGGGACACCCCTGAAACATTTCTGGGCTCAGTTGCTTTCCTTAGTCTCTGGGTCAGACTCCATAGCCTTGTTCTTCTATCCTTAACTCTAGAACTATGTGACTAAAGTTGCCAAGTTTTGATGTTTACTGGGGCTGGAACATGGCCTCATTGTTCAATTATAACTTCACCAACTTTCATTTTATTGACTATTACCTTCACTGCTTAAGCTTGATTGAACTTGAACTTCTTCTGTATACCAAGCTGACCTCAAACTAAGAGATCTACCAAATTCTAGCTTCTAAATGATGGGAATAAATGTCTGTACAACTATACCTGACTATAACTTTTCTTTAATTCCTTTTCACAAGTTAGACACTTAGCTGGGTGGACTCTTACCCTGAGGTCACTGCTGCCTTTATTCCATTTCTTACTCCATTTATCTCCTTCAATACAGGAATTAACTCTATTCCACTTCCTAGTATTCCTTTTCTCAATCTCTGCACTTTGTGCTTTTATTTGCACAGCTTTCTCCTTTTCATTCTTTTCATTACAAATCTTCATTAGAGTTAATATGAATAGCCACATAACATAGTCTATGCTGGACTATTTTGAGATTTTATTTGCCAATGGAATTAATCAAAACTCTTTACTTTAGCCTCAACCAGACTTTTTGTGCAAGGGCAACAATCAGCCACAGTCTTCACTAAAATATCACAAGAATGATCTCTAGGCAGCATAATAAAATACTTCTCCTTTGAAATATCTTCAGCCATCCTGCCTGCCACATTTCAAATAATTCTTAGTGACACTATCTTCCATGTTACTACTGCTATAACCCATTGAACCAGTGCTTTAAGTATCCACTTCCTTTCGTAAATCAAAATACCAAAGTCCAAATTTCTCCAAACAAATCATGATTAGTCCTATTACAGCAATACCTCACTCCTGGTCCAAACTTCTGTTTTAGGGTTTCTACTTCTCTGAGGAGACTCATGACCACAATAACTTTTTAAAGTAAAATGTTGAATAGGGATGGTTTACTTACAGTTCAGAAATCCAGTTCATTATCACCATGTGGGAAATGGTGGCAGACAGGCAGACATGTACTGGAGAAATAGCTAAGAGTTCTATGTCTTGTAGGCTGCAGAAAGTTGTGTCTCACTCTGCAGTATCCTAAATATATATGAGTTCTAAAGCCTGACTCCACAGTTAGACACTTCTTCTAATAAGGCCATATCTACTCCAACAAGGCCAAACCTCCTAATAACACCACTCCCTTTAGGGGGCATTTTTTTTCAAACTACCACAAAAGTCATCAGAAGGTTTAGAAATTTTATTTTATTTTATTTTATTTTAAGCAAATTTTATTAAATTATAAAAGTTTCCATTTCTGCCCCTCTTCCCAACACCCTCCCACCCCCCCCACTCCCTCTCCTCCTCCCTCTTCGTCTCTTAGGGCAGTCAGGGTTTCCTGCCCTGTGGGAAGTTCCAGTTCCCTCCCCCTCACTCCAGGTCCAGGAAGGTGAGTGTCCAAACAGACTGGATCCCCAAAATCCAGCATATGCAGAGGAAACAGGTCCCAGTATCACAGTCAATGGCTCTTCAGAAAGACTTCGGGCCAGCCACAGTCAGAGAATCCGGCCAAATTCCGAGAATCTGGTTAGATCACCTCTTCGTTCAGTCCCAGTCCAACTGGCCTTGGTAAACTCTCATTAGATACGTTCCCTTGTATCAGTGGGTGATAGCATCTCTCGCAGTACTGATTTCGTTTTCCATGTTCTTCCACCTTCTGCTCCTCATTTGGACCTCGGGGGGCTCAGTCCGATGCTCCAATGTGGGTCTCCGACTGAATCGCCGTCCTTCGCCAGATGAAGGATCTATGGTGACATGCAAAATATACATCAGTATGGTTATGGGCCACGCCCGATTCAGGCACCCTCTCCTCTGTCCAGAGAACAATCTGGGGGATCTCTCCTTGGACCTGGGATCCCATATATAATCAAGTCTCCTGTAAACCCTAAAATGACTCCCTTAGTTGAAATATATTCTTCCCTGATCCCATATTCATCCTTCCTCCCTCCCCCCCCATCCCAGGCCACCGAGCTTTCCCCGTTCCTCCCCTACTCCCTTCACTCTAACCCTCTCCCCTTCCATCAACCCTCCCACCCCCCCATGCACCCGAGGTGACCTGGGACTCTTGTCTATTTCCTACCTCCTGGTGGATAGTTAAATAATCTTCATCAGGTTCATCTTCTTATTTAGCTTCTCTAGGATCACGAATAATAGGCTCAAAGACCTTTAATTATGGTTAGAATCCACTTATGAGTGAATACATACCGTGTTCCTCTTTTTGGGTCTGGCTTTCCTCACTCAGTAAAGCGTTTTCTATTTCCATCCATTTGCATGCAAAATTCAAGATGTCATTGTTTTTTACCGCTGAGTAAAACTCTAATGTGTATATGTTCCACACCTTTTTTAATCATTCTTCTATTGAGGGGCACCTAGGCTGTTTCCAGGTTCTGGCTATTACAAATAGTGCTGCTATGAACATAGTAGAACAAATGCTTTTGTAGTATGTTAGGGAATCTTTAGGGTATATTCCCAAGAGTGGAATTGCTGGGTCCTGAGGGAGGTTGACTCCCAGTTTCAGAATCTTATCCCTATTGATCTTTGGTGTCTGTTAGACTTAAAGTCCTATATCCAATGAGAAATATGCCTTACTATTACTTCTGTTGGAGTAGTCAAGATTACTTACTGAGAGCACTGTCATTTGGGATGTAAGTTTGCAAAAAAAGAAAAAGAAAAAGGAGACCCAGTCACACAAGTGGAGCTCAGGACACTGCAGTATGGTGATAAAGTTTAACAAGGTGCTTGAGAAAGAAAGATTGTAAAATTGTAAGTGCATCTAGTCATATATAAGCAGACCACATAAAAAGTAATAAAGGAGGTTCTAGAAAGAGACCTGTGTAATGGTGCTGCCCTACAAGGGAATGAAGGGGCTGAGGCTAAGGGGATTCTCAAGAAGACTTCAGGTGTAGGAAAACAGTGGAGAGAAGAGCTGGTCAAAACACTTTGACTCAACACATTAGTTTACCTAGGTGTTGGTGTATCTTTCCTGTCCTGAAGCCTGGGTATTCTATATTTTCTGAAGACTGAGGACTATAGGGAATGTGAAAATAGCACTTCGTACCTGAGGTAGGAAAGCAATGTTGAGTTTTCTTAGAAACAAAATTGTGTCTGCTATCAGATTGTAGATAGCTGGAGGTCTGTGAGCAACCTCTTTCCTGTTCTCCCTTAGACCTGGTAGAGAAGTTAATAACCAATCTGAGAATATGTCTCCCTGTGTGAGAAGACAGAAGATTTGCTAAGAAGGTGGAAAGCAAACATCCACTCTTGTGGAAGATGATCTCAGGCACAGTAGTAGGGAAGGGAGATGATCTGAGAACTCCTAGGATGACAGCTTGAGAGAAGATACGACATTGAAGTTTGGTGATAAAGGCAGCCTGTTACAATGTGATGGAGTAGAGCTAAGTTTTAAGTAAGGTGGAATAAATACATTGCTATCTCACATGGAGCTTATATGATACTGAAGGGGTGCCTGGTCTTTGGCAGAAAAGGAATAAGATAGGTACTTCAAATTTACCAGGAGTCTTTAAAGATTACTTCCTTTTTTTTCTATTTGGAGAACCTCCTGCTGAGACAAGGAATAGAAGAATAAGTTCATTAATAGAGGACGAGACAGACTGAGGATGTGTTGCATTCAGAGAACTGGATGGGTGTGAAGTAGAGGCCAGTGCTTCAAATTTAGCAATTGCATTATCTCCAGTGTTGTCTTTGGCTATCTGCTCTGAAATGTCTTGGTGGCCATGCAGTAGATGACAAGGTAAGTTGTAAGTGCTTGTGAGTTAGTTTGGTTTTATTTAGAGAAATCTGTGTATATGATAAAAACCTCGATTTTACCAAATTATGGCATGAAATTGGAGAATGTAGTAAGCAATTTCACGGTCAGTGTTGACAGAAGTTTCTGTCCTGCCCTATCGCTTTGCCATTCAGCAGCAAGGAAACACAGAGAGGTCTACATTATTTATAAACTGATTGGCCTATTAGCTCAGGCTTCTTGTTAACTCTTTATTATTATTATTATTATTAATTTATAAAAATTTCCACTTCCTCCCCTCCTCCCAATACCCTCCCACTCTCCCCACTCCCTCTCTTCCTCCCTCTCCACTCCTAAGAGCAGTCAGGGTTTCCTGTCCTGTGGGAAGTTCAAGTTCCTTCCCCCTCCCTCCAGGTCTTGGAAGGTGAGCATCCAAACAGACTAGGATCCCAAAAAGCCAGTACATGCAGACGAAACAAGACCCAGTGCCATTATCAATGGCTTCTCAGTCAGCCCCCATGTCAGTCACATTTAGAGGCTCCGGTTTGATCACATGCTCGTTCAGTCGCAGTCCAACTGGCCTTGGTGAGCTTTCATTAGATCAGTCCCCTTGTATCAGTGGGTGAACGCACCCCTCGCGGTCCTGACTTCCTTTTTCATGTTCTCCCTCCTTCTGCTCCTCATTTGGACCTTGGGGGCTCAGTCCAGTGCTCCAATGTGGGTCTCTGTCACAATCTCCATCTATTGTCGGATGAAGGTTCCCTCTGATCCTGACTTCCTTGCTCACGTTCTCCCTCCTTCTGCTTCTCATTTGAACCTAGGGAGTTAAGTCCAGTGTTCCAATGTGGGTCTCTGTCTCTATCTCCATCCATCACCACATGAAGGTTCTATGGTGATATGCAAAATATTCATCTGTATGGTTATGGGCCAAGGCCCGTTCAGGCACCCTCTCCTCTGCTGCCCACGGAATCTGGGGACCTCTCCTTGGACCTGGGAACCCCTCTAGAATCAAGTCTCTTGCAAACCCTAAAATGGCTCCCTTAGTTAAGATATATACTTCCCTGCTCCCATATCCACCCTTCCTCCCTCCCCCCACCCCATTCCCCCAAGCTATCCCCCATCCTCCCCTTGTCCCCTCTCTATAACCATCTCCCCTTATAACTTACAATTGCCCATTATAATCGTCTGTGTTAGCCACATGGCTTGGTACAATTTTTTGCCAAGGCCGTCAGATCTTGCTTCCTCTGCATCTGGGTGATGGTTACAGACTGAAATTTCCCTCTACCAAGAATTCTCATTGCCTCACTTCTATTTCCTATTTGGTCACCCTGCCTATACTTCCTGCCTAGTTACTGGTCAATCAGTGTTTATTTTAAATACAACTGACAGGGTACAGACCATTGTCACACAACACTTCCCCTTTTCTTTTTAAAACAAGAGCTCTGAATCAAATCTCCTTTGTTTAGATTTTCTACTGACCATTATCAATAACAACTTGCAGCATACATTCTAAACAAAGCCAAACATTCATAATGCATTTTTTAGGAATGTGGGCGTAGTTTTCACTGGATATTTCCTGCTGATTGGGTACACTGATAATCTTATAGGGACCTAAATAAAATTTAGAATTATGATCAAGTCCTGACTGGAACATTCTGTGAGGCTTGATCATCTTAGGGACTAGTCTTTGAATTGATCTGGATGTAGAACTCAGACATCTAGGCCATTTCTCCTATTGGAGATTTCTCATGGGATCTTCCCTGGTCAAACCTGATTTTTCTTAAGCAGAATGAACCCACAGTCCCTCATTTCCTGTGGAAACAAAAAAAAAAATCTCCTCTCCAAAGTAACTTATTTTTTACTTCATTTTAAAGTCAAGGTATTTTCAAAATACTTATCTTGGGTTAATTCAGCACCATTTATAAGCAAATGTCTTTTAGCAGCCTTGGTTCCCTCCTCAGCCATCAATTTAAGACAATACAATAACATACAGTATCCAGACACTCTGTGTATTTTCCATCTTTATGTGGCTTTATTTTTAACTTTAATTTCTTTTACTTTTATTTTTAAATTTTGGCTTTTTGAGATAGAGTTTTCTGTGTACCTTTGGCTGGCCTAGAACTCACTTTGTAGACCTGGCAGTCCTTGAACTTACAGAGATCAGCCTGCCTCTGCCTCCCAAGTGCTGGGATTGAAGGTGTATGCCACCACACCTTGAACTCACAGAGATCTGTTTGTCTTTGCTTCCCAAGTATTGGGATTTAAGGTATGTGCCAACACACCCAACTACTCCTTTTTTTTTCTTTTTTTCTTAAGAACTTTATCCTTTTTTTCTCCAAGACTACATATATAATTAAACACACAGTAAACCATTTAGAGGTTTTCTTCATCTTTGAATCTATCTTTACTATATATCTCTCTTTTTCTGACCACATGAGTCTTTAATTTGATAAGCAATATGGTTAGAATTAAATCCATAGCTTTGATGACTGAATGTAACCCATTCCTTAGGTTTCAGAGAGCCTAGCTTCAGGACTGAAGTTCTGGCTGGAGCCATATTTACTGCCACAACTTTATGGAGTTTCAAGGTCCCTGTTACCACCATAAAGCATGTGGTCATGTTTTCATCAATATAATTTAAGTGTTTCATGGCAGGACCTCTTAAAAGAGCTTCAAGGTATTGCAACTAAAGCTGAGTCTGGAAGTCTCTCTTAAATAAGAGCACTTGCCTCTAGCATGAAGAACCCTCCAGAAAAAAGTGCTGCTATCAAGAAGCAGTGTTTAACATATTCTTTTCTATCTAGAATAACTTCCCAAGCTCTCTCAGACTTATAAGCAAATTTGGTCAGCTCCACATTGGCACACCACCATTCTTTTGACAGAAGTTCCTGTCTTGCCTGATGCCTTTGTTGTTCAGCCCCAAAGAAATACACAGAGGTCTACATTAATTATAAACTGATTGACCTA
Source organism: Myodes glareolus (assembly GCF_982192425.1). Taxonomy (NCBI): domain Eukaryota; kingdom Metazoa; phylum Chordata; class Mammalia; order Rodentia; family Cricetidae; genus Myodes; species Myodes glareolus. Next base: position 98,687,510 of record NC_142032.1, read on the forward strand.
TTAGGTCAGATAGTTATTAACTCTTATAACTTATATTAGCCCATAATAATTGTCTGTTTTAGCCATGAGACTTAGTACATTTTTGGCAAGGCAGTCACATCTTGCTTCCTCTGCATCTCAGTGACGGCTGTAGACTGAAACTTCCTTCTTCCCAGAATTCTTGTTGCCCCACATCTACTTCCTGCCTTGTCACCGGCCTATACTTCCTGCCTGACTAGTGCCCAATCAGCATTTATTTAAAATACAAGTAACAGGGTACAGACCATTGTCTCCCAGTAGGCATTAACATTTTGGTTTTAGGTTTGTGGAAGGTCAGTAAATTCTGCCTGTTTTGAGGCAATAAGTGGTAACCATCTCCCACTACAGTGATTATCAAGTACAGGTAACTAAACATTTCTACAATGCATTTCTTAAATCATACTGTAAGCATGTATCTTTTAAATAAAGATACTAATTATTGCTCTCAATATATTCCTGAGCAACAATATAATGCTAACCTTGGCATTAATGAAGCTAAAAATGTCAATGACCTTATGTCCTTTCATTAACCACTTTTGTTAGGACTGTTGGTTTGTCCGAAGCCCTGACCTTACTTGAAGCTACTTTTCTTCTTTCAAATGATTTAAATTTCCTACTGTTGCTATCCCTAAACCACAAACTATCTCCAGTTGAAAACCACCTGCAAATGAAAATTTAATTTTTCTATAATGAAGTCCCACTGGGTAGGTAAACCACTGTTAGAGTCAGGCCCATGCTCTACAGTAGATGGCCAAGGCACAAAAAAGTCGATGGCTTTTTCAGAGATGCTTTGCTTAGTATAATAATGCTGTGTCAGGGCTTTTTTATTAACCTTTAATGTATGTATACCATGTATTATAGCATGTATATTATGGTTTCTGGTTTCTGGATTTGTGGTTTTATGAGATTTTTCTGTGTGCAAGCATGCGTGTCCCTCAGTCTTTATGCATTTCTTGTGATTTGTCTTTGGCTCTTTTTCTTCTATTTGTTTGAATATTTTGTCTTTTTCTGGTTTCTTTTAGTTTAGTTTAATTTAATATTTTAGAGGAATATTTGTTCTAATGAGAGGGAGAAATGGTGTGAATTTGAATGTGAGGGGAGGTGGGGAGGGTCTAGGCAGAGCTGAGGTAGGGGAACCTGTAATTTTAATATACTGTATGAAAGAAATCAATGTTCAATAAAAGAAAAATAGAGAAAATATGTTAGGCTTAATTCAAGATTATGTCTACTGGTTCCATTCACTCTACAGCAAACAATGGGAAGAGATTTTTCTTTATCATTTAATAACATTGTATTATATATATGTTCACTATATATGTGTTGTGTATGTATACATATACATATATATGTGTATATATATAATACTGTATATTTTCTGTCATAAATGAAAACAGAAAAGAAATGTTGGAATCAAAAATCAAGATTTCTAAGAATGAGAATGAAGAGAGGAGGTTAAGTGAAGGTATAGAAAAGACAGAGAATGACAAAGACAGAATGTCTGAATATATGGAAAAAACTATGGTGAGTTCTCTTAACTTTTAATTTGTGGTCATAGTGTCTCTTCACAGCAATATAAAACCAGAATAAGACACTGGCTCATAGTGTTTTATATATTAAAAGCATATCTTTCTTGATTTTTAAACTTGTTCTGTAGTATTCTTATCGAGAATTGTTAAATATTTAAATTTTTAGTAATAATACTTATTAAAGAAAATACTTGAATATGTACAGAAATTAGTATTTTTTACTCAAAACCAAAGTAGAGTCTGTCATATTAAAACCAGATAGAGCCCTATGTCCCTTCATAAATATTAAAGGAAAGTTATACTTAGCTATAGTTACAAGACCAGAAATATTCTGATTTCTAACAAATCATTATATTAACTATTTATAAAATGGGAAAATACAATTTTGTTGAAAGAACATTTGAAAGAATGCAATATTGTTATCTAATTTCTGTCTGTAAAATAACTGTTCATTTACTTCCTCAAACTAAAATCTGAGTTAATAACACAGATCAAATGAGGAACCACAGGTAAGAGCTATAGTCATCTAGCTGTCGAAGGACAGCCTTTCCTAAGGATCAGAGTTGTCCCTGTCCCAGGATTGAGGGACACACCATGTGCCCAGTGAGTCAGGTTTTGATACCTGTCCTTGATTAACAATCAAAGAAAACAGAGAAATAAGATTTGGTCAGAGTGGCCCCACTGTGAAAAGGAAAAAAGATCCGGTAACACCCTGCAAGTCCATCTTCAGGAACCTGATGAGCTGAAGTTTAAATAGAGTAGAACATCTGCCCATCATTTGCCATCTTTGTCCCTTTCTTTAAGAAAGTCTGACCAGCTGCAAATCTCCTTCCTAGAGAAGAGGTTTCTGCCCTGGCTGGGCACGATTTAGGCTTCCTCTTCTCCTTGCCTGAAATTCCTTGGAAATTTCAAGTTCTTGATGGCCCATTGCTTTCATAATCTAATAGCTAAAATGTAGCACAGTTTCTCCTTACAATATATTCATTCCTACTGTGCAAGCAAGATTCTCCACATAAGCTAATAGGTATGGCTAGAAGAGAGACTAGAGTTAAAAGACACAAAATTGCTTCAAATACTCTGAGCATCAACTAAAACAGTGCATGCAGTACAGATGGTATAGGCACAAGGAGAAAATACATAATCAGTTTAGTTAAATATGATAATACACGTAGATTTTTTGTTGATTAAAATATTCACTCCCCTCATTTGTTGTCTCTACTTCCTAGGAAAACAGTGTTCCTGATTTTAACTCTGGTGTAATATTCCAAATATATTTCACATATAAATGTTTTATTATCTACAGAAAATGAATAAAAGAAAAAAATCAAACACATCACAATGCCTAATAAATTCAATAGTATGATTCAATAATTTCTTCTTAGGATCATATCTTTTTTTCAAAGTTTATTAAATTATAAAAGTTTCCATTTCCGCCCCTCCTCCCAACACCCTCCCATTTCCCCCACTGCCTCTCCTCCTCCCTCTCCATCCCTAAGAGCAGTTAGGGTTTCCTTCCCTGTGGGAAGTTCAAGTTCCTCCCCCCTCCCTCCAGGTCCAGGAAGGTGAGTATCCAAACAGACTGGATCCCAAAAATCCAGTATATGCAGAGGAAACAAGTCCCAGTCTCATTGTCAATGGCTTTTCAGAAAGACTCCGGGCCAGCCACATTCAGAGAATCTGGCCACATTCAGAGAATCTGGTTGGATCATGTGCTTGTTCAGTCCCAGTCCAACTGGCCTTGATGAACTCTCATTAGATCAGTCCCCTTGTATCAGTGGGTGATCGCACCCCTCGCGGTCCTGATTCTACCAAGAGCAATCTATAGATTCAATGCAATCCCCATCAAAATCCCATCAAACTTCTTCACAGACCTTGAGAGAATAATAATTAATTTTATATGGAAAAACAAAAAACCCAGGATAGCCGAAACAATCTTATACAATAAAGGAACTTGTGGAGGTACAACCATCCCTGACTTCAAACTCTATTACACAGCTACAGTATTGAAAACAGCTTGCTACTGGCATAAGAACAGAGAAGTTGACCTATGGAATCGAATAGAAGACCCAGATATTAACCCACAAACCTATGAAAACTTGATTTTCGACAAGGGGGCTAAAGGTATGCAATGGAAGAAGGAAAGCATCTTTAACAAATGGTGCTGGCAAAACTGGATGTCATCTTGTAGAAGAATGAAAGTAGATCCATATCTATCACCATGCACAAAAATCAAAATCAAATCCAAATGGATTAAAGACCTCAACATTAGGATCATATCTTAATTAGGATTTTCATTGCTCTGAAGTGGCACAATGATCATAGAAACTCTTATGATGGAAAAACATTAAACATTTAATTGGGGTGGCTTACTTTTTCAGAGGTTTAGCCCATTATAATCATGGTGCAACATGGTGGCAGGCAGACAGACATGGTGCTGGAGAGGAACTGAAAGACCTACATCTTGATCTTCAAGTTACATCAATAAGTTTTATTCAAAATAATAGTATATGACTTGTAACTCTGACCCTGGGTGGAGATACAATTTTCTAAAATACCCAGAGGTTATAAGATCACAAGGACATACAATTATCTCTCATGTAGGCGTTAATCCTGTAGACACCGAGAGACTGACTCCAGCTCCTACCCAGGGTTCCAAAGTTGAAATGCTTCTCAGGAGCAAAGAGGAAGTAAAGAATTTCTATAATAACTTCACACAGACAGGTGGATGCTCCTCATTTCATGTGTTCTTTATTGTTCTGTTTCTACTTTAATAATTTTGTCCTACTTCTAACTTCACCATGCTTCTTCTTCTAGATTCTTTTTCTATTCTAAAAACTCTTCTCCACAGTAGCCTTGAAGTAATAAGGAGATGAGTCATATACCATGGCAACACAAAGGATGAAGGCCATTAAAGAAAACCTCAACAAGATGGGGGCATGTACAGTGCCCAATGACAACTTTGAGACACGAATCCATTTTTAGCAGAATGGTAAGTGAAGAATTGGCATGCTTTTTCTTAGTAAACTTGGTTAGACATCTGTAACTCTGACCTTGTGTCAACTGTAAAGTTTTCTTTTTAAAAAATTATTTAGTCTAGTTAAACTTCTGAGGAGAAAATGAGTTAATCATGTGTTAGCAAGGCAGGCTTTTAGATGTCTGTAGTCTTCATGGGTCAATAGATCTAGTGATGAAGCATATTCCAGTATATATTCTATGTATCAAAACTACATAGCTAAATGAAAAGCCATTTATTTTACAATCCACGGAAGTGTGTACCCATGAGATTGAGATGCAATCACAAATTACATGTACTCATTATATGAAAATGCATGGTAACAGGGAGATTCATAGCTGTTTTTGTACAAGCGAAATTACAGAAAAAATTACAGTTTTCAGAGTAAGCTATAATTGCTTCATAGCCTGCAATAGCTCATGACAAACACTCCTAACCTCTCACCCTTTTCTGTTGAGAAGCATGTAAATCAGTCTTAGGGCAGTGCTTTTCTATCTGCTGGCAAAGTAACTCCAGAACACACTGTTCTCTATCTCTCTTGAGAGCTATGGCTCAACAAGTTCAGACATATCGTAGCTCTTGTCCTTGGGCATCTGTGAATGTCACAAATGAGGTCACTTTGCCTGGACACTAACACTGACAAACTTTCAGCCAAGGAAGATAATTGCAGAAAGATTGACTTCTAAGTTTATACAAAGACCTGACTGAGAGACCAAAGGCATTGACTGTGATCACGTTATTGTCAGAATCAAATACTACTGAGGGCAGTCATCCAATATACTAATGTAAGGGGAACATTATGCTTGGTAAACTGGTTTGTCTCATCTTTTTTAGATAGGTATAAAGTTATAATAATGCAACCCTAGCTGGTGCTAAATTCTTGGCAATCCTCCTTCCTCAGCCTCATCAGGGCTAGGATTCCATGAGTTGCAACCATGCCTACCCCATGTCACTGTTGTGAGTACAATCTAAAATTCTAAGGTTACTTTCTGGGACACTCTTGGTGTTTTCACTCTTTCAATTACCCATCCTCAGAAACACACACACACACACACACACACACACACACACACACACACACACACACACACAAAACACACACAGAAATAGATAGATAGATAGATAGATAGATAGATAGATAGATAGATAGATAGATAGATAGATAGATAGATAGATAGACTTTGTTTGTAACCAGCCTGTGTAGAATCTTTCAGTTTGACTATCAGACTATAGAAATATTGATGTCAAGAAATTAGAATTCCCATAGGAATCTCTTTCTGGGAGAAGAAAAGGAAAATCCCCTGGGGAGACGAAGGAGAAATGTTGAGAAGAGACTGCCCTGCTCTAAGTCATTTTCTATTATGTAAAATTGGATTTTCTTGCTGTGCCTTGCCCCGAATGAGTCCATTTTGCAAGCAACTTTGTACTCCATTTTGAGAATGGCAAGTGTTTGCATTCCTGAGAATACAGGCAAACAACATCTTGTGACTAGCATAAGGTCTCAAACTCAGGACAAATGACTCTAACTCAGTTACAGGTGCTTATTTAACATATCAAATCAGACAATGACTGCCAGGTTCCCCCAGTATCCCCCAAAATCATAACTAACCATTGTTGAGTCCTGGTTCTTCTCAGCACTCCTCAACCCCACTCCGTACCAATCTCTCCAACCCATGATCTGGGTTTCTGCTTCCTTTCCCCCAGCTTTTCTTCCCTGAATAACTTTATCCATTTGGGACACACAGTCTTTTGCCTCTTGTTCTCTAGGTTCACAGAACTCTCTTTGTTTCCTCTCTCTTCTCTTTCTCCCTTTCCTCCAAACGATGGCCCAGTTCAGTTTGGATACATCCAAAAGCCTTGGCTATTCTTTCCCTCACAACTACAATAAGACCTTCTCCTCCACCATACCTACGACAATCATGTCCTCACTTTTTTCTTCAATCAACTAACAGCACTCATGCACCACAGACTGATAAATTACTTGTTTCTGGGAGTGGGAAGTGTATCACACTATAAATTTATCAGGATGAATTGAAACTGTGGCTACTAAGAGTGAAGTTGTGGTGTTCTTTGTCTCACTAATAAAATAATTTAAAGATGGACTCCAAAGGAAGCTCAAGAACAATTTTATTTGTATTTAAAGAAAAAGCTCAAGGCAGGCAAGCTGTTAATCTTGGAGCAGAGAGAGAAGAAAGCATGCCTTAGAGTATGGTGCGCAGAGGTTAGTCACATGGTGGATAAGCAGCAGCATGGCAGGATGGGCAGCTTTAGGAAGTGAGGGAAGCTGAAAGTGTCAGGGAAAGCATGCTCGCAAATGGGGCAGAAAGAAGTAAAGGAAGAGTTACACTTTTCTGAGTAACTCGGGGACAGACTTAGCTCTAGGCTCCTGCACCAGGGCCTGGAATTCTATATCACTAAAGGGGTAATTATTCTACCGATCTCTTTAGCATGGCTTAATGTGGTCCACTTTCCCAAAAAGAGGGAGAGTCTCTAGGTCAGATGACTGACTAGACCCATTGGACTTACTCTTAAGAGAACAAATAATCATGTTTGTACCCATGGGTAGATGCTGTTCTTTACTGTAACATGAGTACATGTGTGTGTTTAAATCTTATCAAAGAAACCAGGCCAAGAACTTGCAAACAAAGGAAAGGGCAAACCTCCTTACCATAAAGCAGCAGGAACCCAGCACTATGATAACAGTGTCCTCCAGACCCATCTATCATCTGACAACTGCTGTGTGCATCAGCGAACAACAGGCAGAGAATTTCTGACTCTTCCTGGGGACTGAGTTTTCTTGGTCCCCTGCTGTTGATGTGGCCCAGTTACATGCTCAACTGATGGGCCTGGTCACACCATTTCCTGCTGCATCCCTTTGCAGAGGGACTTCCACCACAAAGTCTTACAATGATTCAGATGTTTCTTGAAAATAGATTCAGCCTCATATAAAAGAAATTTGAAATAATTCAAATTTCAATATAAATATCAATTCATTAAACAAACAAAGTACTACAATTTCTCACATTTACAAACGTCATCACCAGAACAAGTTGCTCCTAGGCGATAATATTTACTGACTACTTAAGTTTCTAGAAAGAACTTCTGGGTCCTTATTATTAATTTGATTATTATCATAAATTTATTTTATTTTTATTATTTTGTTCCCAGTCTTCATCAGTCAACTCAGTCACAGACTTACATTTCAACTTATGATATACATGAACTTCATTTAAAATATAAAACAGGGGATATGGTGGAAGTCATGCTGTCACCCCTGGGAAAGATGCATAAAAGTTTTGCAAATGAAGCTCCCCTGAAGGCAAGGCTCTTTTCAGAGGACCTATAGAAAAGATACTGCAAACTACTGTGCTGATCCTCAGGAGCTCACAGGCTTCAGGTCACTCTAACTTTCTCTCTGCTTTTTCGTGTGGAGACTGTTAGTTTTGCTTACACAGTTGTAATGTGCCTGCATTTACTAGCAACAAAAGTCTCTGTGGAAAAATTGAATTTCTCTGATTTGTTACAGAAACTGGTTTCTCCTCTTGCCCCTGGCTGCCTTTGCAGCCATCCTGCCTAGGCAAGAGGGACTCACTAAGGATAATGACAGTTAATAATCCAGTTCCTGTAAACAAAGACTGCTCTCTTTGGTTTCCAGCTGCCCAGACCCAATAATCATACAGAAGCTATATTAATTAAAACACTGCTTGGTCAATGGCTCAGGCTTCTTATTAACTAATTCTTATATCTTAAATGAACCCATTTCTATTCATCTGTGTATCACCACAAGGCTGTAACCTACTGGTATGGTTCTGGTGCCCTTCTCCTTCAGCAGCTACATGGCATCTGTCTGACTTGCCTTCTCTCTCTCTCTCTCTCTCTCTCTCTCTCTATATATATATATATATATATATATATATATATATATATGTATATATATATATATATATATACACACACACACACACACACACACACACACATACATATCTGTTTAGATTTCCTGCCTGGCATTATTCTGTTAATCCATTGGCCAAAACGGCTTTTATCACTAACCAATAAAAGCAATACATATACAGAAGGACATTCCACATCATCTACCCTTGTCTGTGTAAATAAAAAGGGAGGTTTTAACTTTGACATAGTAAAATTACATATAACAAAACAGTTATCAAGCAATAATTAGACTTACAATATTTTGTCTATTTGTAAAAGGCAAAAATTAAAAATATTCTATTATCTATCTTATCTTTATGAGCCTAAAGTTGCATATCTAATTTGTCTCTCTCTTATCATAATTTGTTATATAGATGACCACTTTGCATGGTATGGCTCTTGGTTTATTGATACAAATTTAAGGTCAATTTTGTTATATGGATATTTCTACTCTTGATTAAAGTATTATATTTGTGCAGTTCACTTAAAAATATAATGTATAATTAAAAATATAGATTAATAGATAATCATCTATAATAGTCAAACTTGTATTCGTGTTAGTTGTGTTTTCTAGATATGTAAAGATATATATCAATTAGATAGATAAGCTTAAAATCTTTTAAAGACCTAAGGAATCTGGCATTTAAAATGTTTAAAAATTAGGACTTTTCTTTACTACAAGATATATCTCCTGGCAGCACTAATCTACTTCAAGAGAATGATGAACATTGAAGAGGCTCCCTATGGAGTTTGTTAGCCGTTTCTATTAAACTATGCATCTATTAAATTAATCCATTTCTTTTAATCTATGCATCACCATGAGGCTGTGGCTTACTGGTAAGGTTCCACTTTTAGTAGTAACAAAGAGTTCCACAATAGCCCGGAATAGAGTAAAACAAAGGATTATTTACTTGGGGATAAATTCACAGTATGGGTAGTGATCTGCATGTGCTGAAAACTGAAACTGAATTCAGTAGAAAAGAGGGTCCTGCACACTTTTCATCTGCATTTATAGTACATGAGACCATGCCCCAAGTGGACTGGTTATCTTAAAGGTTATTGGCTGAAGGAGTTCCCACAACAGGTTCCAAAAAGAAATAAATTTATTCTGAAAATTTATGAACTTGAAAAATGTTTTCATAAAAGATTACATTAAGAGCATATAAGAAAAAATACACTAAATGAAAGGTCAGCCATTTCTCTAGTGCCAGAATGTAAACACTCAGATAGTCTTCCCATAAAAAAAATATCAATAAATATCTAAAACTTCTAGTTCTCTCAAAAGAAAAGTACATGCAGAAATTGCCAGGGAAAATAGGAATTTAGTTTCAACAGTTAAAGAGTTAGATATTAATTATTAACATCTGGAGAACTTATAAAAAATAAGATTATAAAACCCGGTCTCAATAAAAAAAGAAGAAGAATAGGATTATAACTGCAATCTACATAATAAAGGTGTCTGATAGATTACTTAGAAACTGGTATACATGTGAAAATGATATCCTGGGAGTAGCAATAAACTCAGATGACTTCATATTGTTAGTCACAAGGTTTAAACTTTTTACTTTGCAACTGCATCTTCGCTGCCAGCTAGGGCAGAGTATGAATAATACGTGTCTGGCTAGATATAAAAATTTGGCTTGCATTATAATGATATGGGGTAAAGGTCAATGATATCAAGGGAGTGAAAAAAAGGAGAAACTAAAGTGAAAAAATGATAAGGATTCTTAAAAATGATTAAAGAAAAATGATTTGAAAGTGCTCATGTTTGAATGCATTAGATTTTGTATAAAGTTGGCCTGACCTCATCAGGGCCATCAGTTTGAAAGAGAGCAGGTGGTCAGATTCTTTATTCTTTGCCAACTTCACACATCTGTCCTGCAGCACAGAACCCCACTGCAGCTGGACTCTGGTATTATATGATCTCACCTCACTTCTCTCTGGAGAAACAACGTGAAGACAGGAACTAGGCTCCAAGGAGACAAGTAGGCAAAAGGGTGAATAGGCTGGACAGATAAGTAAAATAGACACAGAACTAGAGTAAAATGAGAAATATTGAAAATTACAGACAACAGGCGTTGTGACATGCTAAAGCCACAGATGGGAATTTAAAACCTAAGGCTCATAGAAAAACTATTCTTTGGCCCATGGCACCTCCAAGAATTGACAGCAAAACAGAAATTGAATCTTTAAACCATGCTGTACTCAGAAAGCCTCCCTCACCCCTAGCCTACTTTCATTGGCTCTTTTAGTTTTCTTTACCAGTTGTGTCATTTGTTGGGATGGGTCAGGGGCTTGCTGAGCATTGCTCTACTTGAAAGCACGGAAACATTTTCTTCTGTGATGATCCTTATCGTGTGGAGCGTGCACTAGTTACAGTCCAATCTCTGAGATCTCTCTCCTTTTCCTCTCTGATTAGAAAGACAGCTGATTAGTTGGAGCTAAAAGACGCTCCAACTCCCCCCATAAACCTTGATGATCTGGTGACCTGTGAGGAATTGCCAGCATATTGATTTTCCTTTAATTTCATAGTCTCATTGATTTGACTTCCAACTGTGGTTATTGAACACCCAGATTTCACTTATAATAGTATCAAAGAATAAGTAAAGTTAGTTGCATAACATTAAGATAAAGCTTGACAAATATTTTTTTTTTAAAATCTTTATTCTTTTAGGACAGTTTCCTTAGTAGAAACTATAAGCATTTATCCTGACAAAATAAAATCATTGTTCTATAACAAGTTTTATTAAATCAATAAAACTTTCATATAACTTAATTGAGAGAGAGAAAGAGAGAGAGATAGTTGGAATATGTGTCCTCAGGGAACATGAATACATGTCAGGGAACAAGCATGTTCAAAGGATACCTTGAAGAACTCAGTATCTTTTTCTAGCATGTGAGTTATGTGGATTAAACTCAGGTCCTTGGGTATCTTTACCCACTGAGACATCTCACGTAGTCAATATACCATTTCCAAGCTTTAACTTTTATGAATCATTTCATAGTACACATTAACTTTCAGTTTTATTCAATCACGTTTTATTTTTATTTTGGAAAAATCTTTTTACTTAAAATAAATTCTACAAATCAAATACGCTCTCAGATAAAGTTATATTTTTAAAATCTATTTAAATTTTTCTTATCAGTATATATTTTACATTCATAAGTTTTAATATACTTTATTTACTTGATATTGAATATATTATATAATATATATTTGAGCTGGCAGAATTTAGAAAACTCTTGCTTCTTAAAAAATAAATATATTTCTAATGGATAATCAGAAATCTGTATTTGAAACACAAGTAAAACATGTTAGCAATTCTGGGGACTTTTTTTTTAAACCTTTAGTCTTCATGGTCTTATATTGCACAAAATAAGAAACTTGGGGGGGAAGGTGTTTTGTTTTCTAACTTTTAAGAGGAGAGAGTACAGGCATGCAGAAAATATCTTTTACATTTTAATGACACAATTTTTGATTAAAAGTTACCCTGAAGACATATTACATTGTTTTAGCAGCACTAAATAAACAATTAAAAGAAGTGTATGTGTTGTGATCTAAGTGCCCTCATTCCCCCATACCAACAGTAGAATTTCCTTGTGGTCTGTAATTGACAAGGATGCTTGTGTTCTTTCTGGCCGGTGTTTTTCCACAGAAGCAGTAGAGGTATAAAAGGCTTTAGATCGGGGAAAAATAAAGGTTGCTGTTCTTCCACCTGAAAAGAAGCCTCCATATCTCAACCCAACATTCCCACCAATCTTGACATCCAGGCTGTTCTGGACCAGCAACTGGAGGTCCCACCAAGATCTGGAAAGTGGGGATTTGTGTATGGGGTCACTCTGTCTGCTAGCTAAATTGAGGAGATGAGCATATTGGGGAAGGCAATGTGTTTTATTTTTCATCCCCAGAGATACTCTGAGGGACATCTTCCAAAAGATTAGCAAGTATAAAGAGGCAGGAGGGTCAATTGAAGGCCTCAAAAAGTAACTGAAACTCTTAAATCAACAAGGCGTGGAAGTAACATGGAAAACAGCTGAAGATTTTGTACAAACAATAGCTCAACTTAGCCCATGTTTTATTATGGGAGGGGGTTTAAATGTTCCAGACTGGGAACAAGCCAAGTCAAATTAAAAGAAGTATGTGTTTCTTCATCCCCAGAGACGCTCTGAGGGATGTTCTCCAGAAGACTGGCCAGTAGCGAAGTAATAAAGAGGAGGCAGGAGGGTGAATTGAGGGCCTCAAAAAGATAGAATGTGTACAGATGTATGTTATTATGTTGATTGTGTTGTCTTTTGTGTTCTGGACTAGAGAAAGACATTTAATTCTGGGAACTGCTAAGAAAGGCATTTTGACTTTAAAATATGGGCCTAAGGATTTGATGCTTTGGAAAAGAGATTCTGTTTTTGTTTCCACAGAGGATAAGAACCTGTGGACTCATTGCAAATTTGTGGTTTGATTCACCAAGATCCCCTGAAATGTTGATGTAAAATACTCCCAAGAAACCAACACCCTACTCAGCAGGAAGTAGCCAGACAGGTTGACCATGCCCAAATTCCCTGAAAGATTGTTAAAGTGGGACCCCTACAATGGTTCTGGAGCAGGGGCAGCGAGCCTGTTTCCCTGAGTTCTGCTCTGCTTCATGCAGCAGTTTGGACCTAGAGCGAGTACCTCTGGGGCCAGAAGGCAGCTGGAGCAGAGCTTTGATAGGTGGCTGTGACGAAAGGCATGTTGTCCTAACCCAGTCAGTGCCCAGCCTAGGGGACACCACAGGGTGTCAGGAGTATCAGCAAATATGGCAACAAGTGCTGGATCATAGAAGATGGGCAGAAGAGAGACCTTGGAATCACCGCAGCTGTGGTTGCTATCTCTGCCACCACAGATACTGCTGTCTGAGTTGCTCTCTCCCAGATTGTGCAGATGGCTGAGACTGTCAACCAGCTGGCTGAAAAAGTCATCAATGCTTTGGACATTCAAAATGATCTTAATGAATATATCCAATTGGGCATATAGACCTTGAATCAACAAGTGGCTCTGGTTCAGGAGCAAGTAGATTATCTTTGAACTTCTCAACGGCTGACATGTTCTAGCTTTTATCATGTTATGTGTATTACTCCTGGCACTGTATTACATGCTTCTGCTATTGTTATGGAACTCAATAAAGATATTATTAGAGCCAGAGAATAGGTTGTCTGGAGTGATACAATGTTTATTGGCTACAGCAGTGCAGTTGCACACATAAAATCTCAACGACTGGGACTATATGTGCCAGTCCTGGACAAAATCAAGCCAGACAAGCTCTCAACATGATGTCCTGCCTCCATGTGAGAAGCTATTAGCAGTTGGTGGCTGCTGGGTAAGAATCATTTTTTGTCAGGCTATGGGCTGTGAGGGCATCCATATTCACAATCAATGCATAAGAGGCAGAACTAAATTAACACAGTCTATATTTTTTTAAAAAATAAGGCAATACATAAAAATGGGATAAAAAACTTTTAGGACTTGAAGAAATAGAAAGGAGAGAATTTGATCAAAACACATTATATACATGCATGAATATGAAAAAAATGTGAATTTAGGTTTAATTGACTATTTTCTTTTTTAAATTTACTTATTTATTTATAAAAATTTCCACTTCCTCCCCTCCTCCCAATACCTTCCCACTCCCCCCACTTCCTCTCCAACTTCTTCTCCAGTCCCAAGAGCAGTAAGGGTTTCCTGCCCTGTGGGAAGTTCAAGTTCCTCCCCTCTCCCTCCAGGTCTAGGGAAGGTGAGCTTCCAAACAGAATAGGATCCCAAAAAGCCAGTACATGCAGACGAAACAAGACCCAATGCCATTATCAATGGCTTCTCAGTCAGCCCCCATGTCAGCCACATTCAGAGAAGCTGGTTTGATCACATGCTCGTTCAGTCCCAGTCCAGCTGGCCTTGGTGAGCTCTCATTTGATCAGTCCCCTTATATCAGTGGGTAAACACACCCCTTGCAGTCCTGACTTCCTTTTTCATGTTCTCCCTCCTTCTACTCCTCATTTGGACCTTGGGGGCTCAGTCCAATGCTCCAATGTGGGTCTCTGTCACTATCTCCATCAATCGTCGTATGAAGGTTCTCTCTGATCCTGCCTTCCTTGCTCATGTTCTCCCTCCTTCTGCTTCTCATTTGGACCTAGGGAGTTAAGTCCAGTGTTCCAATGTGGGTCTCTGTCTCTATCTCCATCCATCGCCAAATGAAGGTTCTATGGTGATATGCAAAATATTCATCTGTATGGTTATGGGCCAAGGCCTGTTCAGGCACCCTCTCCTCTGTTGCCCAGGGAACAATCTGGGGACCTCTCCTTGGACCTGGGAAGCCCTCTAGAATCAAGATTCTTGCAAACGCTAAAATGGCTCCTTTAGTTGAGATATATACTTCCCTGCTCCCATATCCATCCTTCCTCCTTCCTCCCCCATCCCATTCCCCCAAGCTATCCCCAATCCTCCCCTTCTCCCTTCTCTCTAACAATCTCCCCTTACTTCCACCCTCCCACCCCCCGTGCACCCATGTTTGCCTGGCAATCTTGTCTACTTCCAATATCCAGGAGGATAACTATATGATTTTCTTCAGGTTCACCTTCTTATTTAGCTTCTCTAGGATCACGAATTATAGGATCAATGACCTTTAATTATGGCTACAATCCACTTATGAGTGAGTACATACAATATTCCTTTTTTGGGTCTGGGTTACCTCACTCAGTAAAGCGTTTTCTATTTCCATCCATTCGCATGCAAAATTCAAGATGTCATTGTTTTTTACCGCTGAGTAAAACTCTAATGTGTATATGTTCCACACCTTTTTTAACCATTCTTCTATTGAGGGGCACCTAGGTTGTTTCCATGTTCTGGCTATTCCAAATAGTGCGGCTATGAACATAGTTGAACAAATGCTTTTGTAGTATGATAGGGTATCTTCTGAGTATATTCCCAAGAGTGGAATTGCTGGGTCCTGAGGGAGGTTGACTCCCAGTTTCCTGAGAACCTGCCACACTGATTTCCACAGTGGCTGCACAAGTTTGCATTCCCACCAACAATGGATGAGTGTTCCCCTCACTCCACATCCTCTCCGGCATAGGCTATCACTGGCATTTTTGAGTTATGCTATTCTGACAGTGGTAAATGGTATCTCAAAGTTGTTTTGATTTGCATTTCCCTGATCACTAAGGAGGTTGAGCATGACCTTAATGTCTTTTGGCCATTCAAAGTTCATCTGTTGTGAATTCTCTGTTCACTTCAGTACTCCATTTTTAATTGGGTTAATTAGAGTTTTAGTGTCTAGTTTCTTGAGTTCTTTGAATATTTTGGAGATCAGATCTTTGTCTGAAGAGGGGTTGGTAAAGATCTTCTCCCAGTCACAAGGTAGCCTTTTTGTCTTAGTGACAGTGTCCTTTCCTTTACAGAAGCTTCTCAGTTTCAGTAGGTTCCATTTATTCATTGATTCTCTTATTGTCTGTGCTACTGGGGTTCTACTTGGGAAGTGATCTCCTGTTCCCATGTCTTGTAGACTACTTCCCACTTTCTCTGCTATCAGGTTCAAAGTGGTCAGATTAATGTTGATGTCTTTAATCCATTTGGACTTGAGTTTTGTGCGTGGTGATAGATATGGATCTACCTTCATTCTTCTACAGTTTGACATCCAAGTGATGCCAGCACCATTTGTTAAAGGTGCTTTCCTTCTTCCATTGTATACCTTTAGCTCCCTTGTTGAAAATTAGGTGTTCATAGATTTGTGGGTTAATATCTAGGTCTTATATTTGATTCCATAGGTCGACTTCTCTGTTCTTATGCCAATACCAAGCTGTTTTCAATATTGTTGCTCTGTAATAGAGTTTGAAGTCAGGGATGGTAATGCCTCTAGAAGTTCCTTTATTGTATAAGATTGTTTTTACTATCCTGGGTTTTTTTGTTTTTCCATATAAAGTTGATTATTGTTCTCTCAAGGTCTGTGAAAAATTTTGTTGGGATTTTGGTGGGGATTGCATTGAATCTATAGATTACTTTTTGTAGAATTGCCATATTTACTATGTTGATCCTCCCATTCCAAGAGCAAGGGAGATCTTTCCATTCTCTGGTCATCCTCCTCAATTTCTTTCTTCGAAGACTTAAAGTTGTTTTCAATTAGGTCTTTCACTTTCTTGGTTAGAGTTACCCAAAGATATTTTATGCTGTTTGTGGCTATCGTGAATAGTGATGTTTCTCTGATTTCCCTCTCTGCTTCTTTATCCTTTGTGTATAGGAAGGCAACTGAATTTTTGGAGTTGATCTTGTATCCTGCCACATTGCTAAAGGTGTTTATCAGCTGTAGGAGTTCTTTGGTAGAGTTTTTGTGGTTGCTTATGTACACTATTATATCATCTGCAAATAACGAAAGTTTAACTTCATCCTTTCCAATTCGAATCCCCTTGATCCCCTTATGTTGTCTTATTGCTATTGCTAGAACTTCAAGCAATATATTGAAGACGTATGGAGCGAATGGACAGCCTTGTTGTGGTCCTGATTTTAGTGGAGTGGCTTTGAGTTTCTCTCCATTCAATTTGATATTAGCTTTCGGCTTACTATAAATAGCTTTTATTATATTTAGGTATGATCCTTGCATTCCCAATCTCTCCAATACCGTTATCATAAAGGGTGTTGAATTTTGTCAAATGCTTTTTCCGCTTCCAATGAAATGATCATATGGTCTTTTTTTCTTTCAGTTTATATATATGATGGATTACATTGATAGATTTGCGTATTTTGAACCAGCCCTTCTTCTCTGGGATGAAGCCTACTTGATCATAATGGATAATTTTTCTTATGTGTTCTTGGATTCGGTTTGCCAGTATTTTATTGAGAATTTTCACATCAATGTTCATGAGTGAGATTGGCCTGTAATTCCCTTTCTTGTCTGTGTCTTTGTGTGGTTTTGGTATCAGGGTAACTGTAGCTTCATAAAAAGAATTTGGCAATGACTCTTCTGTTTCTATATTGTGAAATACATTAAGGAATATAGGTATTAGTTCTTCCTGGAAGTTCTGGTAAAATTCTGCATTGAAACCATCTGGTCCTGGGCTTTTTTTGGTTGGGAGGTTTTTGATAACAGCTTCTAATTCTTCGTGACTAACAGGTCTATTTGGATTGTTCACCTGGTCTTGGTTCAACTTTGGTATATGGTACTTATCTAAAAAAAATGCCCAATTCTTTTACATTTTCCAATTTTGTGGCATACAGGCTTTTGTAGTAAGATCTAATGATTCACTGAATTTCCTCTGTGTCTCTGCTTATGTCCCCCTTTTCATTTCTGATCTTATTAATTTGCATGTTCTCTCTCTGTCACTTGATTAGTTTGGATAGGGGTTTGTTGATCTTGTTGATTTCCTCCAAGAACCAGCTTTTTGTTTCATTGATTCTTTGGATTGTTTTCTGTGTTTCTATTTTGATGATTTCAGCAATCAGTCTGATTATTTCCAGTCTTCTACTCCTCCTGGGTGAATCTGCTTCTTTTTTTCAGGAGCTTTCAGGTGTGCTGTTAAGTCTCCAATGTGTGCTTTCTCCATTTTCTTTAATTGGGCTCTTAGTGATATGAACTTTCCTCTTAGCACTGCTTTCATAGTGTCCCATAGGTTTGAGTATGTTGTGTCTTTATTTTCATTAAATTCAAGGAAGACTTTAATTTCTTTCTTTATTTCTTCCTTGACCCAGGGGTGATTCAGTAGTTGACTGTTCATCTTCCTTGAGTTTGTTGACTTCCTGGGGGTAGCATTGTTGTTGAATTCTAACTTTAATCCATGGTGATCTAACAAGACACAGGTGGTTACTAATATGTTTTTGTATCTGTGGAAGTTTGCTTTTGTTACCAAGTATGTGGTCAATTTTCAAGAAGGTTCCATGAGCTGCAGAGAAGAAGGTATATTCTTTCCTATTTGGGTGGAATGTTCTATAGATGTCTGTTAAGTCCATATGATTCAATACCTCCAATAATTCTATTACTTCTCTGTTAGGTTTCTGTCTGATTGACTTGTCCATTGGTGAGAGAGGTGTGTCGAAGTCTCCTACTATTAGTGTGTGTGATTTGATGACTGCCTTGAGTTCTAGAAGTGTTTCTTTTACATAAGTGCGTGCCGTTATATTAGGGGCATAGATATTCAGAATTGAGACTTCCTCCAGATGAATTGTTCCTGATGAGTATGAAATGTCCATCTCCATCTCTTCTGATTGATTTTAGTTTGAAGTCAATTTTGTTAGAAATTAGAATGGCCACACCCACTTGTTTCTAAGGTATGTTTGTTTGGAAAATGTTTTCCCAACCTTTTACTCTGAGTAGGTGTCTGTCTTCGTGGTTGAAGTGTGTTTCTTGTAAGCAGCAGAATGTTGGATCCTGTTTTCGTATCCAATCTCTAAGTCTTTGCCTTTTTATAGGTGAATTGTGTCCATTGATATTAAGTGATATTAATGACCAGTGGTTGTTGACTCCGGATATTTTCCTTTTTTTAGAGTGTGTTTGTTTCCCTTCTTTGAGTTGTGCTTGTGAGGGTCGCTAGATGTCTGAGTTATTGTAGGCAGTATTGGCAATGTTGGATTCTTCAGGTTGTGATTTTCCTTCTAATACTTTCTGTAAGGCTGGATTTGTGGCTATGTATTGTTTAAATTTGTTTTTATCCCGGAATATTTTGTTTTCTCCATTGATAGTGAATGATAGCTTGGCTGGGTATAGTAGTCTGGCCTTGCATCCATGGTCTCTTAGTTTCTGCAGTACCTCTATCCAGGACCTTCTGGCTTTCATGGTTTCCATAGAGAAGTCCGTTGTAAGTCTGAAAGGTTTACCTTTATAAGTTACTTGACCTTTTTCCTTTGCAATTCTTAATATTCTTCCTTTAATCTGAATGTTTTGTGTTTTGATTATTATGTGGCGAGGGGATTTTTTTTGATCCAGTCTATTTGGTGTTCTGTATGCTTCTTGAACCTTCATAGGGATATCATTCTTTAGGTTGGGAAAGTTTTCTTCTATAATTTTGTTGAATATATTTTATGGGCCTTTTGTCTGCAATTCTTCTCCTTCTTCTACCCTTATTATTCTTAGATTTGGTTTTTTTTTATTTTGTTCCACATTTCCTTAATGTTTTGTGATGAGAATTTGTTAGATTTGCTGTTTTCTTTGGTCAGAGCATTTATTTTCTCTTTGGTGTCTTCAGAATCTGAGATTCGTTCTTCTATCTCTTGTATTCTATTGGTTATACTTGTTTCTGAAGTCTCTGTTCGTTTACCTAGATTTTCCATATCCAGCCTTCCCTCTACTTGTGTTTTCTTCATTAATATTTGTTTAGTATCATTATACTATATTTTTATGCTTTAGAAACCTGTATGTTTTGAAATGAAAGGAAAAAAGGAATACGTCCAAATGGGAGTGGAAATAGGAAGTAACTGGCAGAAGTAGAGAGAGTGGAAGCAATAATCAGCATATTTATGTGAGAAAAAAAATCATTTCACCATGAAAAGAAAATCAGAAAATATAATGAAAGTTATGGTAATAGAGACAACATGGTAGTAGCATGGGAAAATAGACAGGTAAACCAATGAAATAGAATAAAGATCCGGAAATAAAGTGACAAAGCTATGTCCACTTAATTTGTGACAAGAAAAGCAACATGTACACTGAAAAGAAGCAGTCTATTCAATGAATGGTGCTGCCAAACCTGGATTATATTCACAAAAGAATGAGTGTAGATTCCTTTCGTCCATCATACAAAAATTATTTCGAGATGGAATGAAGATTTTAGTTTCAAACTTGATGCTGAGCAGACAAGATCTTTCTTTGTAATAGAACACCAGCCTCACAGAACTTTCTCTCAGTGTCAACAGATGGACACAGGAAAATCAAAAGCTTCTGTACAACAATGCAAACATCAGCATAACAGAGACAGCACACAGAATAGTAGAAAACCTATATGAGCTACACGTCAGACATAGGGGTGAATCCCAGAATTTCAAGAACTGCAGAAATTAAGTACCAGTGATCAGCAAACTGGCACGTGAAGTGAACAGACAGTTTGAGAAGAAAGGGAGGGAGGGAGGGAGGGAGAGAGAGAGAGAGAGAGAGAGAGAGAGAGAGAGAGAGAAGTGATCAATGAGTATCAAGAAAAATGACAAATTTCATATCACTAGTCGTCAGGGAAATGCAAATGAAAACCAATTTGAGAGACCACCTGACTGGGTTCGTAATGACTCTCATCAACAAATCTGAGATAAATGATATGATGTGGGGTGAGAACACTCTTCATTCACTATTGATGGGGATGAAAATAAAGTCAGGTGGAAATCATTTTGGATATTTTTCAAAAACTTAAAAATATAACTACCATATGGTTCAACTGTTTCACTCCTGGGCTGGACATATATCTAGAGAACTCCTTACCCTAAAAAAGAAATTTTCACTCTCAAGATATTTTTTTATTATTTCTAATTTTTGAGAATATAATACATTATAATTATATCGTTATACCCTTTGTTTTTTACCCCACACCTTTGTATCTTTCACTCCTATATTCACTAGGGAAAAAACTGGAATCAATCAATATGTCCATCCACAGGCGATTGGATATAAAAGCCATAGATAGATAGATAGATAGATAGATAGATAGATAGATAGATAGATGATAGATGGATAGAAAGATAGATAGATAGATAGATAGATAGATAGATAGATAGATAGATAGATGAATGGATAGATAGATAGATAGATAGATAGATAGATAGATAGATAGATAGGCAGGCAGATAGACAGACATGAATAATATTCAGAAGAAAAATACAATAAGCACAGTTCACCAAAACTGATGAACTTAAAATGTGGGTCATGCAATCTCAGGGAAAAAACTTCCTGTTTTCCCTTAGAACATGAGGGAACAGTATAATGTAAAAAAAATCAAAAGACTGAATATTAGAAGATAAGAAAGGACTGATGGAGGCAATAGTAATAAGTTATGAAAGACGATATCAAGTTGAATATCAAGATTGTTTTTCTTATTCTAACTCTGTGGTGGATTTTGTTGGTGATGGTGGTGGACATGTGAATCAAAACATAATTATCAGTGAAAGTGTGAAATCCGATGTTAAGACCCATAGCTTCATAAAGTACATTTTGACTGTACAGAAGTTTAAAGACGTGTATAGAATTTGGATTTGGTTAACCTTGATCTTATATATACATATACATGTGTGTGTGTGTGTGTGTGTGTGTGTGATAAAATTAAATCCAACAGCACCAGCAAAAGGACTGACTTCTAGTAATGTGTGTGATGGGACAGCACTAACACTTTCTATCAAGTAGAAATTACCTAGAAGTCCTCCTGCACCTTGTGACTGGAGAGCCCTCTAATTCCAGGTCTGAAAAGCGACCCCTGGATGGAAAATGATTACACTTGTTTATTTTCCTGTTTCCTGGATCCCTGCAAACCCAGAAAGCTTTCACATAAGTAGCAATCTGAGGTAACTCACTTTCTGGTTTTCCTTCTTAGGTTAAAGCTTCTTCGCCTCTGGCATTCCCTATGGTGGGAAATGGGGGAGGGACTTGGTTCTGCCTCAACAAGATTTGTCAGGCTTAGTTGATGCCCATGGGAGGCCTTACCCTCTTTGAAGAGTGGATGGGAAATGAAGGAGAAGGTGGGAGAGGGGAACTTTGTATGGAATGCAAAATGAATTTTTTAAAAATTGAGATGTTCTTTGTAGTCTGTTTTATATTCCTACCCAGGACACAGCCTCTGTGGCCTCTGGCTTGGAGACCCTTTCCTCTCTGCTCTCTACTCTGCCGTTATGCTTTGCTGTTGTGTAATCTCAGAACTTTCACCTGTTTACATGGGTTGTACAGCCTAAATTCCTAGCAATAGTCCTTTGGGCATGTCCTAGTACATGGTCTTAAGCTTATAACCCTGGGGGAAAGAAGAAAATGTTCTCTTTCACTTCACGGAGCATCTGGGAAAAAGGAGACATCTGCAATCTCTCCAAGTTTTCCAGGGAACAGATGCCACTTCTATCTAGAGCTAGTTTACATGGTTAACACCTAAATGTTAACTCTGTGTGTTGCTTCTCCCTTCTATTTTTTTTTTTTTATAAAAAGCAGTGTTGCTAACCAAAAGGAAACTTGACTTTGGCCAGTTCTTGCTGGAATGCAACACTCTGTAACTTTTAGATCTCTTGAGACATGGAAGGTGGGGGAGGGAAATATATGTACAAAGTACTTTTATTTTTTAAATCCAAGTGTGAAGGAAATCTGCCTGAAACTTAGAAGAAACAGAAACGCTGTAGTTGAACAAATATAACACAAGCATTTATTTGTTTCTTTCCTTTCAATTTATTTATCTTGGTGTATTTTCTTAGTATAATGTGTGTGACAGAGTTCAATGATTAATTCATGCTGACCTTGATTTGTAGTCTCCCATATTCCTCTGTTTCCCAAATTCCAAGTGCAAGGATTATAGGCTTGAGCCACTGAAGGAATGAAAGACTACCCAGAGGGTGTCTTAACCATGTGGAGACCCTCGCCCAAGAACCGAGTCCGAGCCACTGGATGCAAAAGCAAGAGGCAATTTTTTTATTGTTCACACAGGGCCTGTGGGTGCTGCAGTCACATGGAGAACTGAGCACCCCGGGCTGGGTTTTGGGGCAGATTATATAGGGAAGGGTCAGGCAGAAGCGAGCGTACAGAAGCAGATGCATGGTTACAGGAGTCTCATTGGTCAATTTTAATGAGGCCATGAGGTCATGTCTAAGACAGATTTCGGCTTTCCGCTGGGTGCCTGACAGTTTGGGGACTTTTCGACAGTTTGGGGACTTTCCATTCCTCCCCCTTAATCTTGTTCATGCGGTGGCATAACTCCTGGTGTCTAACCGCAGACATCCTGTTATGCAGACTCGACAATAACATCTGTGCCTTTGTTATGAGCCCCAAGACCTTGTTATGAGCCCCCAGTTCTTGGTTCAAGCCTTGCTTATAATGGCGTTACAGCAGCTAAACAGCCAGGCGGGGGTCTTTCACCACAACACTCAAAAAAATAAAGGTTTTTCAGATTCATTTCTGTATCTAAAAGCCTACAATATTTTCTAGAAAAAAACTGAAAATACACCCAAGAAATATATTTATAGCCAGTTAATTTTATCTTCTTCATTTCTGTTTGTGACATTCACTAACATAGCCATCACCATTAGAACATACGATTGAGTAAACCAGATCATTTCCTGTCTTGCCATGACAGAATACTTGAATATCCATACAGCTCATGTACATTCTCTGCAACTGTTACATGGTTAGTCAGACACCGGCAGGCTTAGTTCGAACACCCTCGCCTCTCACCATGGGGCCACCAGAGTCAGACATGCAGAATTCTTCCCTGTAAGTCACTGCCACATGGAGATATACAGATTAATGGAAATGGGTTAAATTAAGATGTGAAAGTTAGCCAATAAAAGACTAGGGCAAATGGGCCAAGCAGTGTTTTAATTAATACAATTTCTGTGTGGTTATTTCGGGGCTAAGATAACCATGGTCAGGATGAACAAGCAGCCCCTCCCTGCAACAAGGACAAATACAAAAGAAGACAAAAATATATTTTTTTTAGAGACTAAGATAGCCCAAGATAACTTGGGACATACAGAATTCCAACTCTCCAAAATATTGGAGTTCCAGTAAGTCAGTCTTATAGGAAGTTTAGTGTAGGTTCAGCCTCCCCCCACCCCAAAACGTCAGTTAATATTTTCCTCTTATCATTTAGGCCAGCCTTGCCTCACTACTGAACAGACTTTCAGTTTCATTTCTCAGGCAAAGTTCATTTCTCATAAATGCTTATTTATATTCATGGGTGAAAGGAGAGTTGTTAGTCAACTGTGTGTCTGTTGATTAACCAGTGTTTTTGGCAAGCTTTTTTGGTGTTTTCCTTTTTATTTATTTATTTCTTCTTTTCTTTCTTTTTTTCTTTTATTGTGCTGTCATTTCCCAATATTTACTCCATTGAAATTTGGAACTCGGAAGACTTGAGGACACAGTCCCTTTTTCTGTACATTCAGGGCCATGGGAAAGCTTCCCCAGTCAAAAACAGTGATGTTTGTGGAGACTGGCATCCTGTGTACAGTAGAGACAGAATGGAAGGCAAAATCTGCTTTGCTCCAGCTTTCCTGGAGTGGATTGAGTCCCCAAGGCCACTTTAAACTATAGCTGTGCAAATAATCAGACCAAATGCTGGTAAGAAGCAATGAGGAGCATCATGTGATGACAGTCAAGTTCCTTCCTTACTCCCTGGTTATCTACACTCTTACCCTAGAAAAGTGGTTATCTGTCTTATAGACAAATATCTGAATTCTTCTACTAAAGTAGGTGTGGAGGGAAAAATATTCTTACATTCAAACCAAAGGTCTCCAGTCCCAAATTTCAAAAGAATGCATTTAAAATATTATTCTCATAAGGATTAGTTGAGGTTTCATGGGGTATTTCAAAATCCTATTTGTTATAATTGCTTAAAGTTTTCTTCCAATCCAACCATATTCTCAAATGGAAAACCTTTAAGTTACTTATAAACTCATAGTCCTTTGCAAGCAATAATCACTTAGGTAAATGCTCATTTCTCTTCTAACTACTTTGTAGAAAAAAAGTATCCAGCTTTCCCCCAAATCCTCTTCCAAACCTTAGTTCTGATGGTTTTCCTTAGGAACTAACTAATTCTGGCTAATTTAGCTACTCATCTTGTTCCTAGTTGTTGCTGTCTCTTATGTGCTAGTATCAGAGACACCCATTACTTATGCCTAACATTTATGTGGATTCTGGAGATGTGCACACTGGTCTTAATCCTTGCATAGTCAGCACTTTATCCACAGAGTTATCCCCTCAGCTCCTGCCTGATTTTCTGTCATATGATTCAAAAAGCATGGCTTTCTACTCTCATCTAGCTCCCTCTTCCTAAAAGCTACTAAGATGTCTAGCTGTCTTTGCCAATTTTGGTTTTCCCTCAAACTTCAAAAAAAAGATATCCTTAATTTTTTATGTAAGATTATTTATTTATAAAATGTACCCTGCATTCCCTAGAGACACAACTCATGATATAAACAGAAATAACAGAAGATTCCTTCCAGCAAGGAGGACTTGGAGGATTGCCCTGCTGAGAGTAAATTCTGCCCCTGCCCTCATATAAAGCCCTCTGTCAGAGATGTAGCTGACAGTCAGCAGCATTGCCTCCTCCTGGAAGGATCAGCCTCTTCCTGCACTTCTCTCTGGAGCAGCAGACTTCCCTTGAGGAGACAAGTAAGTGGAAGAATAGGTGGGAAGCAGGGTGGACAGTAAGTTAAAAACTAAATAGATAACACAAATTAGAAATTGATGGAAAATTTAAAGGAGCCATTAGAAAACCAGTGATTATAACTTGCAGATACTACAAAAATAATATGGTACTGAATCTAAAGTTGACATTGCCAACTGCTCCACTGAAAACACGAAATGAAGCCAACCCCAAGGAAAACAGACTTTACTATCTATCTATGACTTTCATCTTCAAGTTTTAGTGATGTGGAGGACATTTAATGCAACCCCAGGATAAATAAGAAAACTTCTCCTCTTCAAGTAAAGTTTCTTGCATTCTCACAAGTTTGACTTGGACCTAAGACCTTTTCCTCTAGAGTCAGTAGATGCATTTTCTTTTCAGAAAAGCACATTACATGTTTCCAAGAGACAAGGGAATCTGAAGTGAAGGGAGATGACAAGTGTGCAGCTCTTAGGCCTTAGGATACTGTGCAAAAGAGATGGGTCACTGAAAGGTGAGGGAAATAACTTGAGCTAGAAGGAAAAACAGTAGCTTCTGCTCCTTCTGTCACAGCACGAGAAAGCAGACCTACAGTGAAACCTAGCCATTTGGAGGAGGGAGAAGGAGAAGACAATCCCAACAACTTCCTCACTTTTACAAAGTGCAAATCTTAAGGAGACAAGGTAAGTCCAAATTTCTGAATATTTTAAAGCTATTATAATAATAATAAATCTAAAATTATGTGAAGATAATGGAGACATATGATAAAAAATAACTTGATCATTTGTTTGACCAAATAAAATCAAGACCACATGTAAGCAGAGGCATTTTTGAAAATTTATTGCAGAAAATAGAAAAGGACATTTGCAACAGGATAACTAATGCAATAGTAACATCTCATAAACATAACAAATGGGCCGTGGGGAAAGGGATCTCTCTTATATTTGTAATGTTTTGTTGTTGCTACAACTCACAAGAAGACGTGAGAGGACAGCTCCGTGGACTATCTTCTCTCCTTTGACGTTTATGTGGGTCCCAGGGTTCAAATTCACATTGTCAGGCTTGTGTGGCAAGTGGTCACCGAACCATATTACTGGCCCAGAACAGAATCTTTCTTATATGGGAGGCTGGACATGACTAGGAAGAGGCCAACAGGAGCCAATCAACTACTTAGAGATTGGTTTCCCTGAATTGAGCTGGGAGAGGAAAAAGAAGGGTTAATTATAACCTGTCTCTGGTGGAGGGTCAGACAAAGTTCAGGAGCAGGAAAAACTTAAAGTTTCATTTACTATTTTGATTTTAATAATTCATCATGAGTAAATAATGACACTAATCTTGTATGAGGCAGTGAATTGGAAACTGAATGGGCTATGTCTGGCCTGACTTCGGTTAAAAAGGATGGCGCTAACTATTACATGATTAAGTTAGGTCTCATCTAATTTTGCATGATTCTTTATTCAGTATTTTATATTCTTAATATACTTTAGAAAGCAAAGTCATTCTGTAAAGAGTGAAGCTTGACACTAAGTATCTTACTGAAGCTTTTAGGAAGAAAACCAGGAATACAGCAGTTCCAAAGAATCTTGGCATCCAGTTAAAGAAATGTATAGTGGTTTAAAAAAAATGAAAAGATGCAGGATATTTACTCTACATGATCATGCTGAGATGAACACATGCAGGAGAATCAGTGGTCCTTAAATTTGTCGTCATTAGCATGGGAGATTTAGATTCAAAAAGAGAGGAAAAAACGTATGCATGATTGAGCCATCCTGGTATAGATTCATCAAAGTCTCAACAACTGGAAGGTGGTCACCCCTGCTGGTGGTCTCATAATTGTTAAATTGGTCATCTTTTCACCCATCACAGGGAATAGAGCCTTGCCCTCATGAAAAAATTCTCATCTAAGAGGTAATTAGTTTATTCATCTGAGTTTTCCTCTTCTGGGATTCAATACCACTCAAGAGGAAATGTTAAGAACAATAACTTACCTCTGTGACTTCAGGCCAAATACAGACACACAATGAAGGCAGAGATGTCAGTCTTATCCTGTTTCAGTTACTGTGGGCAAAACTAGAGTCAGTGTTTACTTAAAAGCTGTTTCTATGTCCACCAGCGCCACCAACTGGAACATAAGTGTCCAAATACAGGAGCTCATTATAAACATTTCAGATTCAAGGACACAATAGGTATCTTATTTACCTCCACCTTAGTTAGCAAATATGAAAAAGCTTCAAAGCCACCGGTATGCAGATGTTTCTGTGAATACTACTTTGCAACTACTTTGTGAAAATACCAAGGGATATTGTAACATGAGGGGGCCGGCTTGTTGGGGTTTCCATCCCGCCTGGTACCCCACAGCTGACAAATCCTAAAGAGAAATCACACACAGGACTCCATAAGGTTATAAACTGGTTGGCCCATTAGGTCGGGCTTCTTGTTAACTCTTATATATTACCCCATTATCCTTATCTATGTTAGCCACATAGGCTCAGTACCTTTTTCAGTGTGACAGCTTACATGTTGCCTCTTTGGTGGCTGCACAGGAGTGGCAGAGGAACCTCTCTGCTTCCCAGAATTCTCCTGTTCTCACCTCTACTTCCTGTCTGGTTTTCCCGCCTATACTGCCTGCCTGGCCAATCAGCGTTTTATTAAAATATGATTGACATAATACAGACAATTCTCCTGCATCATTTCGCTCTTTTTTTTTTAACAAAGGAAAATACCCATAGTCCATTTGTTGGGAATGTGGGCGTAGTATTTCAGGCTACTTCCTGCTGGTTGGGGGCACTGATAGTCTTATGGGGACCTAAAGAAAACTTAGAGTTATAATCAAGTCCTGACTGGAGTATCCTGTGAGTCTTGATCACCTCAGGCAGCAGTCTTGAACCTGTTCTGGATGAAGAACTCAGACATCTGGGCCTAACGGAAATTTCTCAGGAGGTCTTCCTTTATCGAACCTGATTTTTCTTAACTCAGAATGAATCCACAGCTTCTCATTTTCTGTGGAAACAAAAGCAGAATCTCTTCTCCAAAGTAACATACCTTTTGACTTCAGTTTTGAAGCCAAGGTATTTTCAAAATACCTATCTTGGTTTAGTTCAGCAGCATTTATAAACAAAAGTCTTTTAGCAGCTGTTGTTCCTTCCTCAGCATTCAAACAATTCAAAGAGAGCATAATAGCATACAGTATTAAGATTCTTTGTATATTTTCCATCTTTATTTTAACCTCTATTTCTTCTATTTTTACTTTTACTTTTTGAGACAGGATCTCTGTATATCTTCGTCCTGGAATAACTCTGTAGACCAGGCTGTCCTTGAACTCACAGAGAACCTTCTGTCTCTGCCTCCCCAGTGCTGGGATTAAAGGTGTATGCTACCACACCTTGAACTCACAGAGACCTGTCTGTCTCTGTCTCCCAGGCATTGGGATTAAAGGCGTGTGCTACCACACCTTGAAGTCACAGAGGTTAATCTCTACCTCTCTCCCTTGAAGTCACAGAGGTCAATATGCCTCTGCCTCCCAGGCATTGGGATTAAAGGTGTGTACCTCCACACACTGAAGTCATAGAGGTCAATCTACCTCTTCCCCTTGAAGTCACAGAGGTCAATGTACCTCTGCCTCCCAAGTGTTGGGATTAAAGGTGTGTACCACCATACCCAACTACTCTCTTTCTTTTTACTTTAAGAACTTTAACTTTTATCCTGCATATATTTTTAACACACTGTAAACCATTTAGAGGTTTTCTTCATCTTTGAATCTCTCTTTACTGTATATCTCTCTTTTTCTGACCACATGAGTCTAAAACCGTGGCTTTGACGGCTAGATCCAATCCATTCCTTAGCTTTCCAGACTCAAGGTAGAGGTACCACTGGAGCCTTTTACTGCCACAACTCTATGGCGTTTCAAGGTCCCTGCCAGCAAGCAAGCTGGAGCATTCTGCTCACAGACCACACTCAGTTGGACTGCCTGCCTGAAAGAGTCAGAGATTGCCCTGTCAGGACAGCCCAGAAAGCCGGCATTTTAAAATGGCGCAGCTTGTTCCTGCTACAGCTGAAAGCTGAAAAGCATGCCTCCAGCTTTTCACCAACACTGTTTAAGTGTTTCGTGGGAGGACCTCTTAATGAGCTGCAAGGTTTTGCAGCTAAAGCTGAGTCAGGAAACCTCTCTTAGATGAGAGCATTTGCTTGCCTCTAGCAAGCAGAGCAGACCTGAGAAATTGCTGCTACCAAGAAACATGCTTCACTCTATTCTTTTCCAAGCTTTCTCAGGCTTTTTGTGGATTCAGTTATCCACAGGGGCGCCATATATAACATGAGGGCCAGCTTGTTGGGGTCTCTGTTCCGTCCGGTACCCCACAGCCGGCAAGCCCCAAAGAAAAATCACACACAGGACTCCATAAGGTTATAAACTGATTGGCCCATTAGGTCAGGCTTCTTGTTAACTCTTATAACATATATTACCCCATTATCCTTATCTATGTTAGCCACATGGGCTCAGTACCTTTCTCAGTGTGACAGCTTACATGTTGCCTCTTCAGTGGTTGCACAGGAGTGGCAGAGGAACCTCTCTACTTCCCAGAATTCTCCTGTTCTCATTGCATCACCTCTACTTCCTGTCTGGTTTTCCTGCCTATACTGCCTGCCTGGTCAATCAGCGTTTTATTAAAATATGATTGACAGAATACAGACAATTCTCCCGCATCAGGATATGATTACATATTTATATGCATGAATATATAGTTTTGCAGAAACCCAGTCTTCATAAATGGTGGTATCCTATTGTAATTCATAAGCGTGGAGTATTGTCAGGAACACAGATGTTACTCAATATACTAATAATAGTAATAATAATAATAATAATAATTCTTGATTTCTTTCACTTGCATTTCCAAGATGACACATCATGTAAAAAAAAGAAAAAGAAAAAAATTAAAAAAATGTTCCCTAAACCTATAAGCAATCTGTAAATCTTTGTGAAAAGTTTACTAGAATCTTTGACCCCGTCTTCAAGTGTGCTGTTCAATTACACACCATTGGTTTTTAAAGGTTGCTTGTGTTTTGAATGACACTACTTTATTACATATCCTGTATTTTCTCCAAGCCAATGGATCTGCTTCCTATTCTCTTCATTTTGCCTTTTACAGAACAGAGATTTTTACACTGAGTGAAATGGTACTAGTCAGTTTCATATCACTGTAACTAAATATCTAAGAAAATCAACTTAATGGAGTTTAGAGTGTCTGAGAATTCAGTCCATGATCAGCTGGTTTCTTTTCCCAGCAGGAGCATCAAATTGGGCTTTAGTGTGTCACTTTGGGTGGCAGTTTAGAAACAAACTACAACATTAACAAATGCTTTATTTGATTTGGTTTTTATCTAAATTGCTATAATTATACCAATATTTCATCTTGGATTTTTTTTTCTACTTTACTTTTGAAGAGATTCCATAGTCCATTTAAGCTTGTATTTCATGTTGTTTTATAAATATTTGTGAGATGGTTTTTAGAAAATTTCATACAATATATTTGATCCTATTTATCTAATTCTGCCAACTCTTCCTGCCACATCTCCCTACCCTACTGACTGAAGTTTGTATCCAGTTTTAAATTTATTTTTATTTTTTCCAAACCTTCCAGGTCCTATCTGTGTTGCCCATATATTCTTGGATATGTGGCCATTCACTGCAGCCTAGACAACCTGCCAAGGGAAACACCTTTAAAAAACCTAACTCTCACTCTCCCAGTATCTGTCAAATACCAATATCACCTCAGCTAAGGAGTAGGTCTTCATATCTACCTCTGTTCTCCATGCTGAGATCTTGTCAGGCTTGGGTTTGTGCAGATTTAGTTACATGCTGTCACAACTGTGTTAGTTCACATACTCACCTTTTGCTTTCTGTTGAGAAAACACTGTTTCCTAGTAGTTATCCACCATGTCTGGCTCTTATAATCTTTTGCCAAATGTCCTACAAGAATTAAGAGCCATGGAAGGTGGAGGTATGAGATAGAAGTCCCAAATAGGACTGAGAACTCCACAGTCTCTTATTTTCGGAACCTTGGCAAGCTGTGGCTCTCTTTTTAAACTACTGCTTGCTGCAAAATAAGCTTCTTTGATGAGACTTAAGTGATTCACTAACCTATGAATATCATACGTCAGCAAGAGTCAGTTAAATACTGTAGATTTAGCAGAATAGTAGGGGTAGGCTCTTGAAAACATACAAACTGTCTAGACATCATTTTCAGAAATATTAAGAGGTGTGGGTGTCAAATTGGAAAGTTCTTAAATCTTAACAGAAAGTTATTTATTATTCCTGTTATATTCACATCACTAATGCAACAGAAGCATGACTTGCTATGATGACAAACAGGTCAATAATGTGGGTTACAAGTTGTCAGATAGAAAATACTGATTATTAGCTTTTTGTGTGGAGCAGACAAAGTTCTGATTGGATGTTGAGGGAGTCAATGATGTTCTGGGTGGATGCATGTTGTTGACATGGCACTACTGTGAGTCAAGGACCCTAATACCTTAGACCCACAGAAGCATCAGGCTTCTGCCACTGAATCTCAAAGGGCAATAGGAACATCTTCCACTGGTCTGAGTGAAAAGATTAACAATGTATACAGGAACTACCAACCTGAGCATCTTCCTCCTGGATGACTGAAGCCAGAGACTGCTCCTGTACAAAGACCTGCTACAAAAATTAGCTAAGCCTGCCTCCTCCTTCAGTAGTATAAAAGAAACACAGTGAGTTTCTGGACTGCATTTAGTACCTTTCATCAGAGTGAGCATAACTTACCCGATCTCAGCTTTTCTGTACCTGTGTCTGTCCTTTTTTTCTTTCACTGGTCAGCTTATTTAAGTCAATACCTGAAGCCATGCAGATGACAGAATCCAGCAGCATATTTAGCAACTTCCACCACTGCGAAAGCTAGCCAGTAGGGATAGAGACTCCCAAGCAAGTACCAGCTTGGTCTACCAGTGTTCTAGGACTCAAGTATGCAGTGTTTTCAACAATAAGGTCTTACCATTAAGTTCTAGGATGAGAACAGGAGAACTGACCACAACTTTAATGCTTGGGGGTCTGTAAGACCACACTGATCAGCACTTCTAAAAAGGATAATGCAGTTTTTTCACTGCTCATTTTTTAATGTTAACCTGTGATATCTAGTAAGAGAAAGATCACCCATTTGTAGAGTAACTCCATTTTAACTTTTTTTTTAAAATATGGGCATATGTATGTTTTTAAAAGCATCTACAGAAGTAGGTTTCTTAATGTAATTTTTGGAGAGTCTTCAGTGTTAGTTATCCCTCCATATTATCCTTCTTTTTCCTGCCCTCTCATCTCCCCCCATACTTATACCACACACAAAAACTCCCTTACTATTTTTGAACAATTTCAAATCAATGTGCTGTATATCCCCTCCTGTAGAACACCCGAGTCTGCGTCTCCCTCCCAGTACGAATCGCGCTTCCGCACCTCCCATGAGTTGGGGCAAAGGCCTGAGGATTGAACATAAGACACACCCACAAGAGACCTGGGTCATTAGATAAGAGATCACTGAATGCCGATTTATTTAGCTTAATGCCAAGCTAATATACCTTTGACCCCAGTGAAGGAAATTCCCTCCCAGCCAGACAGGGAAGCCAGGCACGAAGTACCTGGCACTGTGTGGGAAATTCCGTAGCAGGCAGGTGGGCGAGAGGCGGAGGGCAGTGACAGACAGTGGAGAGGGACCTTGGCACAGTGTACTGTCCCAGTCAGGTGGGAAATTACCACACCAAAGATTAAACAAAGCCTACAGCTAAACCACCAGGCTAAAAGCAGAATGGGCACAGAAATTAGCAGGAAGCTTTAGCTGGCTAGCCAAAACAGTCCTTGTGATTTGCACCTCAAGGAGTAAGGGGAGATAGGGCCCTACACCCTTCCTTTAAATGTCACCCTTAGACTCTTACTAATTCCCTAAAATTTACACATCTACATTATAGATAGTAATAAATTTTATAGAGATATTTTCATTCAAGTATATAATTTAATTTAGTACTTTCAAAGTAATTTCTTTATTAGATTGAAAGATTTCATGTCATGGATCCAAGGTATCTGTCCTTTTCATATAATATATATTAGAAAAGTTGCTAATGCCATAGACAGACTGCAGCATGGTAAGAACTCTAGACAAATATAATGACCGCAAGGTGGAGTGAAGGTCCATTTTCATATATTTTAGATGAGGCATTAGGTTCTATACTGATGACTGATGGGCACTCCATAGTGTATGCTTGCTGTCAGGCTATCTCTGATACCTGGTTGTAGGGAAGGAAGCGAATCTTCAGCCTGAGACCTGTATGCAAAATCTGTTATGAGGGTGGAAAGAGCAAAAATTTAGAAAAACAAATTAATGAAAAAAATTTGAAAAATGGTGTGGTCCTTTCTAAATATACTCTCTATACTCTATACCACATCCCTTTTCCACCTCCTATCACCTCGTCCCCATTGTTCTCCACAAAATTTTGTTAAGATTTATTTATTTTTATTTATGTGTATGAGTGTTTTGCTGCATGTGTATATGGACATTGCATGTATGAGTACTTCTTGTGGAGGCCTGAAGTAGGAAGAGGATTGTTGATCTCCTTTCCCTGGCCTCCAGATTACTCGGGTTGCCTGTGGTCATAGGACTCAGGGGAGGACAGAAACAAGGATATAGGTGGCTGTAAGTACATAAAGAAAAAAAAGCTTGCAAGTGTGCGACCAGGACTGCTTGTTTATTGGGGTAAAAGGCCAGTTTATGTATAGCTTGAAGACAAAGAAACAGGAGAAATACACCTAATTTGCATAATGTGACCTTTTGTCCCTTTGAAGTAGATCCAGGTTTTTCAACCCAAGTTGGAAATGAGCTCCTGACCCATACTGTAAATCTCTGAGAGATTTTCATGGTGCAGGCATGTTTCATGGATTCATTGGATTCTGAAGTTCCACACAGAATCCTGTACAATGGGAACTAAAGATGGTTGTGTACTGCCGTGGGTGCAGGAAAGTGGACTCAGGTCCTCTACAAGAACAGCCAGCCCCTCTGAGCCCTGAGCTCTGAGCCCCTGCACAGAATTTTATTTCTACTTTTATATTATATGAATTATATATTCATAATATATTCATATTTATAAATTATTTCATTTATCTATGTAAAATCTTGACCACATAAAATAAAGAAAATATGGTTTTTGTCTTTGCTGAACTCATTTTATTGAGTTTGGTGATTTTCTTTTTAATCCATTTTCCAAAGAGCAACTTAATTTTATTTTTTATTACTGAATAAAAATATATTTTATAGTTTTATATACCATATTTTATCATCCATTCATTGTTTTTCATTCTCAAGTCATTATTAGTATTTAGAAAGTTACTGGTATTTTTCATGTTCATCTAGTACCCTAATACTCTGCTGAAAGTGTTTCTCAATTCTAAAAGTTTGATGGTAGAGGCTTTAGAGTATCTGATGTATATGGCGATCATATCATCTGCAGATAACGAAACATGGTTTCCTTCCTTTTGTTATTTTATACCTTAAAAAGTTCTCTTCCCTTATGGAAAATGAACATTCCTGTCTCAATCCTGATTTTAATAGAAATATTATTTTGTCCTCATTTACAAATGGGATTCGTTGGGGTACCAGCCCCTCAGACCACTTCAAAGTCTAGCTAAGGCATGACAGCTAGTGAGGGAAAAATAACAAAGAGAACCTGAAGGGAAAATGTCTACTCACAACATGTATATCTTCATCCTTTCCTCTTCCTTGATCTATATTCTAATTCTTCTGTCCTGTTTATAATTTATTAGCTCTAATTCTCTCTCTCAATTCTAATTGCAATTCTAATTCTGTGTTACATTCTTTTTCTTCTTTGCTTTTTTTCCTCCATTTTCATATCTGTTAATTGCTGGGATGCATCTGCTCCAACTTCTGCTCTAGTTTCTATTCCCACTTCTGTTAACTCTCTTCGTTATATATAAGACCCTCAAAATCTTTCAGGCAAAGAGAGTGACCAGAAAACCCATAAACACAGACAAGGGAAGTTTATGGTCCTTGGTCCATTAGCATTTTTTCCAAATGTTAGCAAGTTCCAAGGGAATTTTAGATCTCAAGCTTACACCTTTACTATAAGTAGTTGAAACAGAGGAGACTAAAGCCTCTAAATTATCAGATCTGGGGTTTGATGCCTATCAGAAGTGCTAGTGGAGGTTTGTCTTCCTCTGGTCTGTGATTAGATGGTTAATTATTTTTTCTAAAAGTAAGACACAACAGAAAATCTCCTGAACTAAAATTATCAGCAAAATGAGATGAAAATGAGCCCAAGGAGTTAATAATCTTTTAATGTAAGGTTAGTTTTAGGTCACTGCTTTTCTTATCTGTAAGTAAGGTAAAACCAGGGCATGTTATCTTTTCCTATCTGAGCAGCAAGGATTCAACAGCTTTGTGCATACAGTAATTCTATATCCTTGGATATCTAAAAATGTCTTGAATGGAATACTTTTGTCTGGACCCTAAACATTGACCAAATGCCTGCCAATAAAGATAATTGCAGGAAGGCAAATTTCTACATTTACATTGAAGAAAGGAACAAAGACTTTGTAGTGCAAAGCAGGTTTCTTGACTATGTGACTGTTTTCACACATAGCTAGGGAATGTAATTAGTAAACCCCAAAAGCGCAGGGGATATTGTGCCCAGTAAATGATCAAACAGTGCTGACTGTGGTAGACAAATCCAAAATTGATAGCAGATGTGATAAGCTACAGTGAGAAATTTACAGGAAGAAACAGTCACTTTATTCACAAGGCAATTAATTCCAACTTGTCTCACATCCTGACTTATTACTCCAATACAGAGTCCTTATCTGATGGGTTGACCCTGTGAGATGAGGCTGATTAATTATTAAATAATTCAGCTCTTAGCAATTTACTATCTGTTGCCTATGTTTCTCTGATGTGGCCTATCATATGTTCATGTCTGTTCCAAACTTTCCACCTTCTATCTTCTCTACAAGCCTTGATACACTGTTTTGTCATTCAAAAATTCTGTTGCTTTCCCACTAATTTTTTTAAAAAAAATATTTGTCTTTTCATTATCAATATTTTAATTTTTTATTCTTCCTATTTCCTCACTAAATTCCAGTTTCATATCCTGTATTGATATCGTTCTTTTGACTATCTGATTCTATTACCTTATAAGTCATTATATTACCTTATAATAGTCATTCTATTACCTTATAATCCATGTCCTCTGTGATTTTGATACATATTCTTTACTAAGTCTTTTGAACTCTTTGTCCAAGTCTTCATCCCATCAACTCTTATTGCTGTCTATTACTGCTGAATTGATCATTTTTAAGCATGTCTATAGAGTTGGTTGTTTTTTGCACTATCTTGGATTTTCATGTTTCTTGTCTGTCTGCATTGGACTTCCATTTCTGAAATTAGTACCTTGAAGGCGTAAGTAACAGACAATCCCACACCAGTTTGGAATTATGATTAATAGAATGGTTATTTATTCAAAGGGGAAACCTTACAGATTACCGTCCCAGACAACAGCCCCTCTGCGCGAACAGGAAAGAAGACTAGGAGCCGGAAGTGGAGCCGGAAGCCAAAGAGGGAGTGGAGGACAGCCGCTGCTTTTTTTAAAGAGAGAGAGACCACGCCCCAATGGGCTGGTAACTTAGCGGCGATTGGCTGAAGGAGCGGAAGGAGCTCCCACAGCATCTCCCCCTTTTGTTTAAGTAAGAGAGTTCTAAGCCTACTACGAAATCATATACAATAAGTACAAACCTACGAAAATATATACAATAAATACAAATATCCTATTCTAACTAGCTTAAGTCTTGTATAACAAATAACTTGGTCAAGTCATGAAAGAACAGTAACTACGTTTATATAATCTTCAATACCATCAAAGATCTGAGAAGGGAAATAATGTTACCTGAGTAATTGGGAAGTGCAATCAAACAACTTCCAGAACATGTAACAAATCACAGAGACAACTGGCTATCTGGGCAAACACCCAAAGTCACGTTTGCAGCGTTGAAGCAACCAACTTTGGCTAAGGCCTGATGTAACTGACATACCATTTTAAAAGGCAAGAAACTTCAAAACTATCTTACCCTGTCTTGGCAGGATATGACAGTCCTGTTTTATCCATTTACAGATATTCTGTAACTCTGTCAGTAGTTGAGGTATGAGCATTTCTTTACTCAAAGGCCAGTTCTGCCAAGAAGAAAGGCTCCAGGTGGAGTGTCTTTGGTGCTCAACATTCTCTCGGGAATAGATCAGTGTTGCCAGGAGCGATTGTGTCTCCCTACCACAGAACTCTGAATTAGATTAAAGGCCATTTTCTACAGCTCTTTGAAGAGGTTGAAGATTATCTATGCTGAATATAATCTCTATGTATCTAAAGAACCTGATTAGACTAATTATAAATGACAAACTTAGATGACTGTTGATCTATATAATTCTCAATATCTATCTAACTTAAAGACTGAGATAATAAACAACTGTGCAATAAATGAGGACAATGTGACCTCCAAATATAAACAATGTGCAAGTATACATTGCAATATGGTAAATATATATATCAATACATAAACAATATATAAGTATCTTAATCAGAGGTAGAAGTGTACAATGCAATATGGTAAATATACATATATCAATACAATATATATATACCAATACATAAAAATGTTTTAAACAGAGGTAGAAGCATGCATGCATAAAATAGTCAACATAATTTAACTTTGTATCAATATATAAGAATCGATACCAATATATTTGTCTAAAAACAATAACTCACAAGTACAAATCTATTATCCCACAATCCAATTATCCCTCTTTTTTTTAAAGTTCCTGCACTTATAAAATTCCTCCCCCAACCCTCAACTGTATACTAATTATAACCAGCCCCTAAATGATGTCCCTAAACCCAAGGACAAACTTTACTGGGAGAGGGGACGTCGTTCTCTAGAATTACTTCCAGCCGTCATGGGGGCGACGTTCTTTCTGGGGGATCCTGTGAAAGTAAAATGATGGTTAAATTTCAAGATCAATGTCTTTTAAAATTGCAAATAGTCTCTGAGTATTTTGTGGAGGTCTGGCCAGAATGTTGTACAAGATGTGCACCATTTCAGCCATGTAATGGAAAACTCTTTAAGCTTTTACTATTGATGTGATGTTTTTTTATGAAATTCTGAGGCCTGCAGAACGCTTCCAATCAATAATTGGTCAATTTCAGCCTTACCTTGTGCTGGAGGGCCAGGCAGACCGGTATGGGACCAGATGTGTGTTATGTACATTGAACAAAGCCTATTCCTAATTATATCCTGTACCTGGATAAACAATGAAGTCAACTCTGTGTCATCTGGTATGAATTCAGCGATTTCAATATGCAAGATAACTCTTTCTGCATATTGTGAATCTGTAACTATATTAAGAGGTTCTTTAAAATCCCTTAGCACCATAAGAATGGCATATAACTCTGCCTTCTGGACAGAATTATAAGGGCTTTGTTCCACCTTACTCAATTCTTTCGATTTATAACCTGCTTTCCCTGATTTATTTGCATCAGTATAAAATGTCTGGGCTCCAGTGATTGGAACATCATGTACAATTCGAGGAAGAATCCAAGAAGTTCTCTTTATGAGGTTAAGTCTATCACTTTTGGGATAGTTGCTGCTAATTTCTCCCAAAAAATTAGCACAAGCTCTTTGTCATGGTTCATTATCTTCCCATATCTTTCTTATTTCCTCAGTAGTAAAAGGCACTCTAATTTCTGCTGGGTCTATACCTGCTAGTTGACGATGTCTTAGTTTACCTTTTATAATTAATTCTGAGACCTTTTCTACATAAGTTTTTAATTTTTTACTTGGTTTATGACGTATAAATATCCACTCTAAAATAATATCTTCCCTCTTTATTAAAATCCCTGTAGGAGAAATTCTGGAAGGCAGTATGACTAGGATGGAACTAAGATTCGGGTTGACCCTATCCACATGTGCCTCCTGTAATTTTCCCTCAATCATTGTCACTTCCTTTTCTGCTTCAACTGTCAATTTTCTGGGACTATTTAAATCCTTATCACCATCTAAGGTTTTGTTTAAATGAACTATTAGATCAGGTGTTATCCCAACAGCTGGTCGTAGACTGGAAATATCTCCTAACAATCATGGAAGTCATTAAGAGTCCACAACCGGTCTCTCCTAATTTGTGCCTTTTGCATTCGAATTTTCCCTAACCCTACTATGTAACCTAGGTAATTAATAGAATCTCCTCTTTGAATCTTTTCAGGGGCAATTTGTAATCCCCACCTAGGCAAGACTTTATTTACTTCTTCAAACACACCTTCCAAAATATCTTTATTTGAATCAGATAATAAAATGTCATCCATGTAATGAGAAATTATGGACTTGGGAAATTGCTTACGAATTATTTCCAGTGGCTTATTAACAAAATATTGGCACAATGTGGGACTATTGAGCATCCCCTGTGGGAGGACAGTCCATTGATATCTCCTAGTAGGCTGAGAATTATTATAAGTACTCACTGTGAAGGCAAATTTTCTCTATCCTTTTCTTGCAAAGGTATAGTGAAAAAACAATCTTTCAAATCAATAACTATAAGAGGCCATCCTCTTGGTAATAGAGAAGGCAAAGGAATTCCAGATTGTAGCAGACCCATAGGCTGAAAACCTTGTTGACAGCTCTTAGATCTGTCACCATTCTCCATTTACCAGATTTCTTTTTTACAACAAACACAGGAGAATTCCAAGGGCTGGTTGATTCTTCAATATGGTTAGCATCTAGTTGCTCTTGTACCAGCTGTTCCAAAGCCTGCAACTTATCTTCAGCTAGAGGTCACTGCTTGATCCATATTGGCTTCTCAGTTAGCCATTTTAAAGGTAGAGCTGTTGGTACCTCTAAGGTTTGCTATTGGCTGTGTGTTCTTGTACAGCCTGAATGGCTGGTGACCTTTTCTCATAATACCTCATTATATCCTTCCCAGAATTGTGAGTTCCTGGAACTACAGGAATGTAAATCTGGGTATTCCATTGCTGTAGCAGGTCATGACCCCATAAATTTATTGCAATATTTGCTATATATGGCCTTAAACTTCCTATTTGCCCTTCAGGCCCTATGCATTCCACCCATCTTGTGCTTTGTTTTACACGAGATAGGGTTCCAATCCCCAGGAACTAAACATCTACCTCTTGAAGAGGCCAATTCGGATGCCAAGATTCTGGAGTAATTATACTTACATCCACACCTGTGTCTAATAAGCCTTCAATAAAAATGCCATTTATACAGACTCTTAGCTTTGGTCTTTGATCGTTAATATACGTTTGCCAAAATATACGTTTACTCTGTCCTACTAAATTTTTTGACTCATTCTCCACATGTAATTCATCATTTAGACCAGTATTACTTTTTACGGCAGACACTGGAGTTTTTAATTTTCTTGGTGAGACACATTTTCGACTGTAACTGGGAATGACTGGGCCACTTTTGGCTTGGGGGCCTGCGAGAGGCCCCTCAAGGAGTTTCCCAATGGTATCGGGTTGTCTTGTCTGTCTGTTGTTGACCTGCATTCATTGCACCAATGTCGGCCTTTACCGCATCTCCTGCATATACCTGAAGGCTGAGGTATCCTACTT
Organism: Myodes glareolus; assembly: GCF_982192425.1. Taxonomy (NCBI): domain Eukaryota; kingdom Metazoa; phylum Chordata; class Mammalia; order Rodentia; family Cricetidae; genus Myodes; species Myodes glareolus. The sequence goes on from NC_142032.1 coordinate 98,728,976, forward strand.
TTGACATTCCCAGAGGAAATATTATTCCTAGAATTTCTTTGCCTGCAATCCCTTTTCAGATGTCCTAATTTACCACAATTAAAACACCTAGTAGTTTCATGTCTCCTCATAGCTTTGGAAATCGCTTCTCCTACACAGATTCATCATTATAGCTAAACATCTCAACATTCATTGTATGTTGTATCCATTCTTCCATAGGTGCTGATCTAGATCTTAAAAGTCCAATTTTCTTTTTACATTCTGTATTTTCATTTTCAAAAGCTAGAGATTCAAGAAGTATTCATCTAGCTTCTGGGTCTGTTACCCCTATGTTCAGAGCCTTAATTAATCTATGCACAAAGTCAGTAAAGGGTTCTCTCTGTCCCTGCCTAACCCTGGTATATGATTCGACCCTTTTTGCTGGGTCTTGTATTCTATTCAAAGCATTCAAGGCTGCTTTGTGACATAAGGACAGCACTTCTTTGTCATAAGGAGCTTGGACCTATGGATCAGCATATGCTCCTACACCAAGAATTTGATCTTGGGAAACCTCCACACCTTTTGTTCTTCCTTGCTGTTCCATATGTTTGGATTCTTCTCTGAAATAAATTCCAAACATCAAGGAAGGTCCATCATCTAAAACTGCAGACACTAGCTGAGAGAAATCATGGGGGGTAGCTCTGACATTAGAAGCCCAAATCCTTATCATTTCCTTAACAAATGCAGAGTGCAAGCCATAATTAACGACAGCTTGCTTAATTTCTTTTAAATCATTCATTGCTATTGGTGTCCATCTAGCTTCTTTAACTCCCTTTGAGCCTTTAGAAGTCGACGCTTTTTCAGAATAAATTACAGGGTATGTCGTTAGAACCCTGGGTAAGCCAGTTCTAACAGCTGGTGGTGGCATTGTATCCTGTCCTTGTGACTTCTTACTCTGTTCACCAGCTCCAATAATTTCTTCAATCATTTCTAATCTTTTTATCATTATTTCCCTTAAATCTTGAATCTCCTGACCTACCCGTGTTTCTAGGCATTTCACTAAGGTATCAGTTTTTTGGTTCCCATTCTGGAGGTACATTCTATCTGTTACCTTATCAAAACTTTGTAATAACGTCTGAACGTCAAATTCAACAGCCTGAATCCTTTCTGGTAACTTCCTAGTACCCTTGGACATGGAGTCAGTTTTGTCTATCATAGTATCCACTTGTTCAGATAACCCCTGATTTTCAATAATTTTAATCCTTTCAACTAGTTGTTCAATATTAGTCCATAAAAATCGTATCTTTCTTAATGATAAAATATTGAAAAGACAACTGAAACCTAGTAACAAGTAAATTAATATATCCCCATAGTCATATAAACCTTGCATGACATAATCCATTGTATTAATAAAGAAAACAGTAAAATTGGTGTTGGAAACAAAAACTGCCATATTACCTCTTGTCTAGTTGGCGGTGCTGTTGCCAAGTCGCGACTAGAACCACTGCAAAGCTGACAGAAACGGGTCCTGTTTCAGTGTCTGCCTTAGTATTTGTTAAAAACTAGGAAATATAAGTTGCTCAACAAAAAAATGAAATTAAATCAATTCCATACACGGAACCAGAAACCAAGAATCCAGGGGTAGAAAAGAGAAACCCGGAAGCCGCGTATGTCTCCTCGTGACCGAGTCGTTCTGATTCACGCCACTAAAGCACCACACTTACAAGGGAAATTTAAAAACAACTCAGAAAAGAAAAAACCAGGCAGACAGAGACTGTCTGGAGCCTGTGGAGCTTGGGAGGCATGGGGTTCAATTGAACTGCTGGCTCCACACACAGGGCACAGGCCACAGCTGAGGGAGGGCTCGTGACTAGCCGAGCTGGCAGCAAGCAGTTGAGTGGGGGGGAGGGGGGGTTCTACAACCAAACGTGGGGTGCCAGATGAAGGTGTAAGTCACAGACAATCCCACACCAGTTTGGAATTATGATTAATAGAATGGTTATTTATTCAAAGGGGAAAAAACTTACAGATTACCGTCCCAGACAACAGCCTCTCCGCGCGAACAGGAAAGGAGACTAGGAGCCGGAAGCAGAGCCGGAAGCCAAAGAGGGAGTGGAGGACAACCGCTGCTTTTTTTAAAGAGAGAGAGACCATGCCACAATGGGCTGGTAACTTAGCAGCGATTGACTGAAGGAGCGGAAGGAGCTCCCACAACAGTACCTTGCATTTTAAATATTATCCATATGCTTTTTGTTCAAGTATTTAAGAACTAAAATTTAAGAATTACTAAATTGTAGAATTGCAGTATTTTTTTCTCTCCACTGAAATGGGGATGTAGCACACTATCTCAAACATCAGTCTGCATGTTCAAAGCAGTGGGTAAGATTACAGCACACATCTGAAAGTGATGTGTTAATGGCATAAACAACCACAATTGTTATGTAGAACCTGTAAGAAAATATCAATTTAGAAATAATTACTCCTTCAGTTCCAATAACTTCTGAAGAACAAGAAACAAGATTGCATTATACCTTGAATGATTAATGAACAAATGTGCATAAATATGTCTTCTCCATAGTAGTAATTCTAGCTGAAGAGATCAGGAGAGGGAAATATTCAGAGAAATAAAGTAGTGAAACTTGGAACCAAAGCAACAGCTGGCACAAAAGCTACACATAGAAACACCGTGAGAGTAGTCCCTAGTCTAAAACTCACTTAGGTTGAATAATGGTCACATACATCACCCTACACCAAAACAAGATCTATCTGGGGAGCTTGAAATTAAGAGATATAGTATGCTTGTGTTTGTGATATTAAATAACATTTTATGTACCTGGGATGGGACTCAGTGTATGTGCATATTACTTCATTAATAAAAATTTTCAGTTTTCATTGCAAAATGATACTAGAAAACAGACTAAAAGATCACTTTTACCCATCACGCTACTGAAGTTAAAATCTCCTTGAATGATTAAAAAAGAAATCAGACAGCACTGTATGTGCTAAGCTATTAGGATATAGTTGTTAAGAATATGAGTGGGAAAGAGTGGCATTTAGTATTGGACAACACTCGGGGAAACACTGGGAGGGAAAAGTAAACAGAGCTAAACTTACAGGGTTGAAATAACACAAGTTCCAGTTAAATTAAGAATGGAGAGAAAAATTGATAAGGGAATATAGCTGACAATTCAAAAATAAAAGCAAGATAATTTCAAACTCAGATCAACACATGTGTTATGGAGGAGCCTGTTATCAAAGAGCAGGGGGGTAGGGTGATTGGCAGGACGGAGAAAAAAGCAGAACAAAGTTAACCCAAAAACATGTAATACTTACTCCTAAATAAGAGAAATATAAAAATCAAAGATATTAAACAGATTGTGGACTCCATACCATCACTCATCTGTACACAAATGCACAGGTATCTTAAGGCGGTAGTCTGCTTAAACAGGAAGAGTAGAATCTGTATCCGTACCATAACTCATGTGGGCACAGGTACGGAGCCTGTCTATAATCTATAATCTGTCTTGCTTTTCTTTCCTTGGCTGTATGTCTTGATTTCTGGCTTAGTTAATTTGTATTGCAGTAATAAAACACAATGACCAAGGAAACACAATGTCTCTCTCTCTCTCTCTCTCTCTCTCTCTCTCTCTCTCTCTCTCTCTCTCTCTCTCTCTCCTCTTTCCCTCCTCTTCTCTTTATTGACTCTGAAAGTGCAATGAAAACTTTGTAAGGATTCTGTCTTTTTTCATTGATAAATGTTAAAAATTACCATACAAAGTAATGGAACTCATTATGTTTCCATATAGTGTCAGGGTACTGCGTTCTGATTCTCTGCCATCTCTGTTTGCATCCTTGCTACCAATCCTGTACACGTGCACTACTCTGTACTTGGAGTGGAAAATTCTCTGCTTTAGGTTGAACCTTATGGAAAGAACTCTGGGCCCTCTCCTTCAAGTGACTTCTAAACTGTTCCATTCTCTCTTTGCTACTGAAATCAGTGTCTCCTCTCCTCACTCATATCACAGGATAACTGCTCTCCAACTATCCTTAGTTGTTCCTACAGATTCTAGCATAGCATGACTGGGGACTATTTACTATGAGCCAAAAATTATGTTCTGTTTTAAGGTAAAGTTTTAAAAGGCAGGGTTGTATGTTAATTTTTTTATTGTATGTAGCTTTAGATGTGTGTTTCCACTACCATGTGCTGAAGAATTTTTTTTGTCATTTCTCAACGACGTTGTCTTTGATTTTTTGTCAATGATTCACTGATTCTATTTCTGTGATTATCTTTCTGGACACTTTTGTTTGCCATTTATCTCTTAAAAGTCTTCTGTCAATACTAAATATCAACTACAGGTGTATCTCTTTGCATTAAGTTTTGAAGTATTAGTACTGTTTTCCTTCCGTGTTTTAGTGGTACATCTGTGTATTTTCTTCTTTCATGTGAACATCAGAGTCAGTTTGTAGATATGAAAAAGGACTTGAGGGGGGTTAGTTGAAGATTCATTGGTTCTATGGATCAATTAGGGGACACTTGGTATGATATTTATTCTAATCTGTCAATTTAGCTGAGTTAGAAGATGCCTCGCCTGGGGGCATGCATATATACAGTGTGTAAAAACTGTTTCGGACAGGACTGACATGCTGCATGGTGACTGCAAAGAGACAGCTCTGAGTAAGGTTGGGCTTCTCAGTGTGGTAAACATGGCATGTGAGGAGATAATATGGAATGATGTTAGCTGATAAGTTAGCAAGTCCATTTCTTTTATGAGTAACTGCTTCCACGTCTATCGGAAGACATCAGATTCCAGTTTATTCAGACTTTCTGAAAGTACTCAATGCCAGAAACAGTTCGAGGAACTTGCAGGCTTTCAAGATGGATTTGCCTGCTAAGGCACCCATCTTTTGAAATCAGGAACCAGGGTCTCTGCCTCTCCAGTATGCATTTGACCATGCTTGAACTACCTAGATACTGTCGCATAAGTCAATCTAACAAGTTCCTTTTTATAATAAACTTGTACTTACACTGTATGGATTCCTTCTCTCTAGAGACAGAACCTTGCCAAATGCAAGTACAGTTTTAACATGAAACAAAGTGTGGCTTCATTGGTATACATATCTTGAACCTGCTCTATCAAAAATTTGTAGTTTTATTCAAGAAAATTTCATATGTATTTTGTTAAGTTTATATTATAAATGCATAGATATTCATGTGTTTTTAACTTCATGTTCCACTTATTCTTTGATAATATAAAAAAGATTTTTCAAATTTTTAAGGTTTATTTTTCTCTAATACATTATATCCCAACAGCAGCTAACCCTATCATCAATCCTCACAGTCCCTCCTCTCTTCTCTCCTTCAGATCCACTCCTCCTCTGTACCCGTTCATAAAAACACAGGCCTCACAGGGAGAGCAAGTGAACAAAGAACACCAAGTTACAACAGTACTTATCACAATTGCTCATTTCAAGGTTGTTGGAGGATACCCAGTAGGAGGAAGTAGATCCCAAGAGAAGGCAAGGGAATCATAGGCATCCCATTTTCACAGTTAGGAATTCCACATGTTCTCCATGGTGTCCTCCATGTTCTGGCTCTTACAGTCCTTCCTCCCCTTCCACTTGTGGGTTCCCAGAGCTCCATCTAATACCTGGCTGTGGCTCTCGGCTTGTGCTCCCATCAGTGGCAGGATGGAGCCTCTCTGATGATGATTGGGCTAGGCACCATTCTATGAGCATGGGAAAATTTCATTAGGAGTCATTTAATTGACTTTTTTGGCAGCTGTGTTTGATCCTATCTTAGGTCTCTGAGCTAATCGTGGTAATCCAGATATTGATAGGAATGGACCCCCTCTTGTTATGTGGGCCTCAAGTTTGACCAATAATTGGTTGTCCACTCCCACAAGTTCTGTGCCACCATTACCCCAACACATCTTGTAGAGAGGACAGATTGTAGGTTAGAAGTCATATGAATGGGTTGATATCCTTGTTCCACTGCTGGAAGCCTTGTTTGGTTATAGAAGCTGGCCAGTTCAGGGTCCATATCCCCATTACTAGAAGTCTTTGCAAGGGTTACTGTCATAGATTCCAGGGGGCTTCTACTGCACTAGGCAACCACATCAACCCCTAAATGCCCCCTGAGTTCTAGTCAACTGTCCAAGTACTCCACTGTATAAACATACCACATTTTATTTACCTGTTCTTCCCTTGAGGAGCACCTAGTTTGTTTCTAGTTTCTGAGTATTGTGAGTAAAGCTGATACAAGCTAAGTTGAGCAAGTGTCCTTGAGGTAGGATGGGGAATTCTTTGGTACAAAAGACTGAATTAGCTGGGTTTTGAGGTAGACTGACTTCCAGTTTTCTGAGGAACCACTGTGGTAATTTCCATAGTGGATGTATAAGTTTTCACTTTCACCAGCAATGGAGGTGCTCCTTGCTCTACATCCTTACCAATATGTACCATCACCTGTGCTTTTCATCTTAGCCATTCAGGCAGGAGTAAAATGGAATCTCAAAGTGATTTCAATTTGTATTTTCCTGATGACTAAGGCCGTTAAATGATCCTTTAAGTGTTTTTCTGTCATGTGAGATTCTTCTGTTCAGAATTCTGTTTAAATTTGTATCCCTATTATAAATTTGATTTTTTGAAATCAAGTTTTTTGAATTCTTTACATAATTTGGATGCTAGCTCTCTGTCAGATGTAAAGCTAGTGAAAATCTTTTCCCATTCTGTTGGCTGCTCTTTTTGTCCTATTGACAGTATCCTTTTCCTTATGGAAGTGTTTTTAGTTTCATTAGGTCCCATTTATTGAGTGTTTATCTTAATGCCTGCGCTATCAGTACTGTGTTTTGAAATTGAATTCTGTGCCAATTAGTTAAAGCCTATTCCCCACTTTCTCTTTTATGAGGTTCAGTGTATCTGGTTTTATCATGCAGAGGTCTTTGATCCACTTGGACTAGAGTTTTGTGCAGTGTGATAGACATGAATCTCTTTGCATTCTTCTAAATGCCCACATCCAGGTAGACCACTGCCATTTGTGGAAGTTTTTTTTATTCAACTGTGTATTTCTGGATTCATTATCAAAAATCAGGTGTCTATAGGTATGCAGATTTTTTGCTACATCTTCAATTCAATAACTTTAGGCAGTATGTCTGTTTTATGTCAGTACCATACAGCTTTTATTACTATACTTCTATAATAGAGCTTGAAATCAAGGATGGTCATAACTCCAGAAGTTATTTTATTATTCAGTATTGATTTAGCTGCCCTGGGTTTGCTTTTCCATGGGGTTGAGTATTGTGGTTTCAAGGTATGTAATGAGTTGTACTAGACTTTGATGGAAAGTGAGTTCCATATGTAGATTGCTTTTGGTAAGATGGTCATTTTTACTATGTTAATCCTACAGAACCATGAGCATAGGATATCTTTTCATCTTCTGATATCTTCTTCAAATTCTTTCTTCAAAGACTTGAAGTTTTATCATCCAAGTTTTTCATTTGGTTGGTATGAGTTACCCCAAGATATCAAAAATAATTTGAAGCTATTGGGAAGGTTGTCGTTTTCCTGATTTCTTTCTCAGTCTCTGTCATTTGTGTGTAGGAGGGCTACTGGTTTTTTGTCATTGTTATTGTTTGTTTGTTTGTTTGTTTTGTTAATCTTGTATCCAGTCACTTTGTTGAAGATGTTTATCAGCTATAGGTGGTCCCTGGTAAAATTAGCCATGATTTGACTTCTTCCTTCTCAATTCATATCCCCTTGATTTCTTCCAGTTGTCTTATTGCTCTAGTTTAAATTTCAATTACTATATTGAATAGATATGGAGAGAGTGAACCTTTTTTATTTCTGATTTTGGTAGACTTGCTTTTATTTTCTCTTCACTAAGTTTGATGTTGACTGTCTGCTTGCTGTAAATTGCCTTCATTATGCTTAGTTATGTCCCTTGTATATCTGATCTCTCCAAGACTTTTATCATGAGGAGGTGTTGGATTTTGTCAAATGCTTTTTCAGTACCTAATGAGATGATCCTATGTTTTTCTCTCCTTTTAGTTTGTTTAGAAAATGGATTACATTGACTGATTTTCATATGTTGAACCTTCCATGCATCTCTGGGATGATACTTGATATGTATGATCATACATACTTGGTATGTATGATCTTTAATGTAGCCTTCGTTTAGGTGTGTGAATATTTTATTGAGTAATTTTTATCAATGTTCATAAGGTAAATTGTACTAAATTTTCTTTCTCTGTTGAATCTTTGTATTGTTTCCATAGTTTGGGTATCAGGATGACTATGGCCTGTGGATTCATAAAATGAATTTGGCTAAGTTCCTTCTGTTCCTATTTTAGAAATAATTTAAGCAGTGTTTGTATTAGTTCTTCTTTGAAGATCTAGCAGAATTCTGCACAAAAAGCATATGGCCTTGGGCTTCTTTTGGGGGGGGGAAACTTTTAATGACTACTTATATTCCCTTATGAATTATAGATCTATTTAAATTGTTAATCTGATCCAATTTTAACTTTGATAATTGATAACAACTGAGAAATTTATCCATTTCTTTTAGATTCTCAGATTTTGTGGAGTGCAGGTTTCTAAAGTACAACTTAATAATTCTTTGGATTTCTTCAGTGTCTGTTATGTCCCCCTTTTCATTTCTGATTTTGATAATTAGGATATCCTCTCTCCTTCCTTTACTCAGTTTGGATTAGGCTTGCCTATCTTATTGATTTTACAAAAGAACCAACTCTCTATTTTATTAATTTGGGAGGGGGTATTGTCCTTTTGTTTTTATTTTATTGATCTTAACCCTCAGTTTATTTTCTTTCATCTACTCCTCTTGGGTGTGCTTGCTTCTTTCTTTACCTAAACTTTCACTTGTGCTGCTCTATTGCTAGTATCAGATCTCTCTAATTTTATTATGTAGACACTTAGTGCTGTGAGTTTCCTTTTAGAACTGCTTACATTGCATCCTATAAGTTTGAATACATTGTTCATTCCCTTTCATTGAATTCTATGAAGTCTTTAATTTCTTTCCTTATTTCTACCTTGACCCAGTAGTCATTCTGTAAACAGTTGTTGAACTCCTATGAGATTATAGGCTTTCCGCTGTTTCTGTTGTTGTTTAAATCCAGCTTTAATATGTGGTGGTCTAACAAGATGTAGGAAGTATTACAATTTTCTTGTATTTGTTGAGACTTACTTTGTGATTGAGTATGACTCAATTTTGGGAAAAGTTCTAAGAAGTGCTTAAAAGAAGGTATATTCTTCTGTATTTGGTTGAAATGTTCTATAGATAACTTGTAGATCCCTTTGCTTCATCACTTCTGTTAAAACCAGTGTTTCTTTGTCTAATTTTTGCCTGGATGATCTCTCGTTTGGTATGAGTTGGGTATTAAAGACTCATACTAACAATACACACACACGTGCACACAGACACACACGCACATGTGATATGGGATTTCCTTCTGTATATGTGCTGCTTTTATTGGTTGATAAACAAATATGTTTGGGCCAATGGCTTAGCAGAGTAAAGCCAGATGCAAAATCAGAAAAGAGATAGAGAGAGAGAGAGTAGATGAACTCAAAGAGATGCCATGCAGCTGTCAAAGGAGAAAGATGCTCTGGAACCTAGCTGGTAGGCCACACTCTCATGGTGATACATTGATTAATGGTGATGGGTTGATTTAAGATATTAGCTAGTTAATAAGAAGCCTACACTAATATGCTAAGTAGTGTTGTAATTAATATAGCTTCTGTGTGATTATTCGGGTCTGAGTTCTACATCCAGAACGGATTCAAGATGCTGCCTGAGATGATCAGGTCTCACAGGATACTCCAGTCAGGACTTGATTATAACTCTAAAGTTTCCTTAGGTCCCCATAAGATTATCAGTACCCCCAACCAGCCGGAAGTAGCCTGAAATACTACGCCCACATTCCCAACAAATAGACTATGGGTATTTTACCTTGTTTAAAAAAAAAGAGGGAAATGGTGCAGGAGAATTGTCTGTATTTGTCTATCATGTATTCTAAAAAAAACACTGATTGGCCAGGCAGGAAGTATGGGTGGGTCAACCAGACAGGAAGTAGAGGTGGGGCAATGAGAATAGGAGAAGGCTAGGGAGGAGGAAGATCCCTCTGCCATTCATGCCCAGACCACCAAAGAAGCAACATGTGAGCTGGCAGCTGAAAAAGGTACCAAGCCATATGGCTAAAACAGACAAGAATTATGGGTTACTGTAAGATGTAAGAATTAGTTAATAAGAAGCCTAAGCTAATGAGCCAATCAGTTTATAATCTTATGGAGTCCTGTGTGTGATTTTCCTTGGGGCTTGCTGACTTGCTGGGGTATTGGGCAGGACAGAAGCCCCAACAAGCCAGCCGTCATGCTACAGGAAACTAATGAACAGTCTTCACTTACATTGTTACGTGGTTCGAATGAGAATGACAATAGGCTCATACCTATGAATGCGTAATTCCCAGTTGGTGGAATTCCCCATGAAGGATTAGAAGGTGTGGCCATGTTGGAGGAGGTATGTCACTAGAGGTGGGCTTTGAGGTTTCAAAAGATTCAAGACATTCCCAGTCTCTCTCTTTTTCTCTTTCTCTCTCTTTCTCTATCTCTTTCTAATCTCTCCCTCCATTTCCCTCCATTTCCCTTCCTCCTTTGTCTCCCATCTCTCTATCCTTCTCTGGGTTTCTCTGTCTCTCTGTCTCTGTCTTCCCCTATCTCTTTCTCATACACACATAGACACACAAACTATTTTGCTTTCTCTCTGTATTGTTCTTGTGTTTCAAAATGTGAACTCTCAGTTATTGTTCCAGTACAATGCCTATCTGACTACTGCCAAGACTCCTGGCATGATCATAGACTCTAACCATATAAAACCATAAGCTCCAAATTAAACAAATTCATTTACAAGTTGTCTTAGTAACAATGTTTAATTTCAATAGAAAATACTCTAAGAGAGTATCCTAGAACAAAATAAAAAAGATAGAAGTAAGTGACAGTATAAAAAAGTAGAAATTTATTTATGATAGCAGGTCAAATAAATACTACACAACTTAAGATTTATTCAGAGATATTTCATTGGAAGCAATAAACATAGGTTTCACAGAAACTAATACAGAAAAGCTAATTAACATATAGAAATCGCTCTTATTTTAAGATAAAAAATTAGTTGTCACCTAATTTTATATTAAAAGCTAACCATTAACGTAATGATTTTGATGTTGAGTCAGTGTTTATATGTATAATGTATTTTATACGTCTAAGGAAATATATAAAATCAGTCTACTACATTAAAGTTCTTAATGATAGCTGGGTACAAAAATTATATTCAGTAAACAGAAAATAATACAGCAACGATTTTAAATGTATGTAAATAAGACAATTAGATGAAGGCATGAAAAACCTTGGAGACTCGTCTCCTAAGAACACTTACAAATTGGATAATGTGGATAAGATATCTTACAGTTGAGACACAAAATAAATAAATATCTATTTTTCCAGAGCAATGGACACAGCAAAGTTCATCCCTAATGAGCCTCAGTCCAGAAGCAGAAGGAAGCAAGATCTCCAGGAAAAGCTGACAGAAGTGGGGTTGTCTGTTGACTACTGGCTGCCTAAGCTTCAGGAAGATCTGGGTGTGACCTGTGCCCAAGCCTTACAATACTTAGAAGAAAAAGACCTCCAGAAGCTGAAGTCCCAGACACAACACACATGGGAAGAAAAGGCTCTGGAGAAGCTGCTTGACCTCTCACAGACAAACAGTGCTGCAGAGTTCCAGGAGACTCCTGGGGAGATGGTAAGGAATAGACAGCAGCAGGCAGAACAGGCACTGCAAGAACTGAGGGCCTTGCAGTCAGAAGGGAAGCATAGACAGGAAGAGCAAGTAAGGATGAAAGAAGAAGAGTTGAGGCAAGCAATGGAGATCCCGGAAGAGTGCTGGCCAGGGCCAGAAGTACCACTCACAGATGTCACTGAAACAATGGAGAAACATCTCAGTCACACAAAAGCGACAATGATAAAAAGACAAAACTTCTCAGATAGAGACCTGCTAAGATTCACATCTGGTGGACTGGTCCTGCAGGGAATTTATAAGACCTGCCACCAAAAAGACCTGCTAACAAGGAGAGAAGAACTACTCAGGGTCCCCAAGGAACTGTTCCTCTTTGGGTCTGAGCAAGGAAAACGGATGGAAACAAAAGAATTCACATCTTTTAAAGAAGAATCTCTATTCACTGAAACTGTGGAGAAGTTCGGTTTCCGGTTAACACTTTTAGCCAAGGGTGGAGGCTGGGGATTTAATTTTGAAGGTGGAATGGATACAGTCAAGCATTTAGAATCCAAAGACATCCAACAATCACATTCTATGCACACTTATTTCTGCTCATCGAAATTCAGCTACAACCCACTAGCCTCCTTCCACTTTTGCAAAGATCAGCTCCTGCTTTCCACTGCTGCTCTCAAGGAACTGAAAATCATTGAAGAACAGCTGGAACACACAGAAGGACCAGACAGATTCCTTGTAGTGAGGAACAGGACTGAAAACTTCTTCAACAGATTTGGCTCTCATGCTAATCAAGGCCCTCTGCATTTTGGGGGAATATTCTACTGGAAAGCCATTTCAGAGGGTTTCAAAAGTGACCAGCTGGATTGTGTGAAGCGACAGGCAGCAGAAGCCTTGGATATTTATGTAAAAGGGAGCTACAGTGGTTTTGGATTTGAAGTTGGAGGAGGAATGACGGTATCAGATGCACATTCAGCAAGCTCCTACAAAAATTCAACTAATCAACAGTTCCAAATCAAAGTTCAATTATCTATGGCCCAGATAGGTGGACCACCAGAAGCAAATGGAATTGTTCAGTGGACAACTGGCCTTCTTGCCAGCAACAAAACCTGGTGTGTCATTGACCGAGAACTTCAGCTGGTACCCATTTGGGACATCATCCTATTAAATCACAGAAGCAATTTTAAGGACCCCTTTCTGGTGGCTAACTGCCTGACAGAAAACTATACTGCTCTGACAGGACTTGCTGCCCACATCCATCCAGGAGACCATATGTCAAGAACCATAAAGGAAACAGGACTTTTCCTGAATGATGTGAAATCCTGGAAGGTCTCAGACCCTGAACAGCTTAACTACCTGATGGATTTTATGCAAACACTGGCTCACAAAACAAAAGGTTATGATGTTTGGATTAATACTTGCCTCACAAACTGCAATCTACAAAATTTTCTTATAAACACTGTCAACTTTTGCAAAAACTCTTCCATTAAAAATACTCAGTTTATTAAATCTCAATTCCGCAGCCTTCTAGAACCTCATGTACACAAAGTGAAAAACTTTCCTCAGCTGACGTCAATCATGCAATGGATCAACCAAACAGAGTCAGAGGAACAGCAAGTTAAAATCACTGAATTGTCTGAATTCCTTAAAAGTCTGAAAGAAATCCAAAAAGCTCTCATGGAAGCAAATGACAAATCTGAGTCCCTAGAAACAGTGGAAGAGGCTCAAAGAAAGGCTACCTGTGAGGTCACCACAGCTCTTAGCTCCTTCTTGAACCATCTCAGAGAAGCAGAGCAGCCAGACATGCAGCTGCTACTACTCTGCATTGCAGCTGGTGCAGGCTATCAGCTGGAAAGCAATGTTTTCCAGCCTCTCCTGGGGTGCACTGAGTTAAATTTTCTCCTGGAAGAAATACAAACTGTCCAACACAGATATCAGGAGCTAAAAACTATCTGCACTGACAGGGCACAGGCATTCCTAGTGCTCAAAGCTCTGACAGCCACAGCTGGACTCTCAGCCATTTCTCCACAAGAAAAAGCACAGCGCCTGACATTAACAAGGCAGTATATGGAGCACTTACTGTCTACTAAAGTTGCACACCTCCTCACAAAATTTGGAACTGATCGTGATTGGGAGACTCTAGAGAATAATTTGAGATTACTCGTTGATGGGAAATATGAAGATGCCATCTCTTCTTTACAAATGGATGAGGTAAAAAAGCAATTGCAAAGTCTCCTGAATAAAAAGAAAGAAACTTATGAACAACAAAATGATGATAGCAATGAAAAAGAAGTGATAGAAAAAGGACCTTTTCTAGACTTACTCCAGCGTCTGGGTCTAGAACAATACTACCCAAAAAGGATGAGCAGAGCTGACTTCCACCTGATCTATAAGACTTCTGTGTACAATACACAGCCAAGATCTGAACAGGAACTTCCCTTCTATTTCCTACAAAAGCTATTGATGCTAGATTGTGGGTTCAGACATCTGGTCTTCAAAAATGATGGAAATTCAGATACCCAAGTCTCTGTAGTTTGTTCCAACCAGGAAAATGATGTTGTTGATCCATACGAAGAGCTGTTTGATGACACAGATGAAGTCATTAATTTTTCACCCACTGAGTCCCAGCCCCACATTCACCCAATGGACATCCAGATGTCCATTTTTCACTGTGCAGATGATCTTGCAAGGCAATACATTTTGTCCAAACTTTCCATTTGTCAATTTGCACTCCCCCTTGTGGTGCCAAACCCAAACACTTCTCAGATGGAATTCTCTCTCTGGTCTCTCAGACATATTAGGAAAAGCTGGCAAGAGTCAAGTAAATCACCACAGAAGAAGAGCTACAGTCGCAGAAATCAGCAGATGTGCTGTGTCTCTGCCCCCATTGTGTCCTTCATTAGAGTTGGAAATGGCCTCTCTGCTTCCAAATCTCAGATCATGAACTCTCTCCTCAGTAGACATAAACACGATGTGTTTTTTCACAGGCACTGCAGAGGAAGCAGCAAATATTGTCTCCTGATGGAGGGAGTGGTAGAGATCTCCTGGTTCTGTCCTGGGGGTCAAGGGGAGGACAGATTTGACAAGTGTGTGGCCTTCACCAATCTTCATGGAGATGCCAAAGAACATAGACAACAACTCAGCTTCCTGCAGGAGGTCTCTTCTCTCATTGTGATGCTTGTGTCAGCTTCTGATAACAATAAAGAAAACCAAAACCTTGTCAGACACCTGTGGCAGTCATCAAAATCTGTGATCTGTCTGATTGATGACAAAGAAAAATTCATGGCTAATTATTCAGGCAGAAGGGTGAGGATTGGCATTAGGAATAGAAATGAAGCAGAATTAACAGAAGAACTCACGACTGCCATTGAATATTTATTACAAGTCTCTGGCACTGCTCTCAGTATAGAAGACTGTTCACAGATAGCTCAAAAACAAAAATTCGTGATTGATGAGTACCAAAGAGCATTGAAGGAGGCCAAAGAAAAAGCACAGACAAATAAGAAACTCCTAGAGCAATTCGAGGTACCTCAGATAAAAGAAAAGTTGTTGCCCCTTCAGGGACAACTGTGGCACCATTGGTGTAAGAAAGACAAAGAACTCTATCATCTGCAAGAAAAAGGGCATCGGAGCATTGAACAACACAAGAGTGACATTGAAAAAGAAAAGCAAAAAATACGATGGCAGCAGTTTGAAAGGGCCTTCCCTCTCAATGATTTCATGCAATCTGTCCTACAAATTCTCAAAGAAAACTCAGAAAATGACCTCAAATTCTTCTTCTTATACTGGTTAAGTGTGGTTTTGGAAAATCTAACTATAGAACACTTGGAGATTTTACATGGAGAACAACAGTATTTGTGGTCACAGGTACAGGCAGAAAAGCAGAAAGCACAGAAGAGCAGCTCCCTGACACTCTGGCAGAAGCAGATAGAAGACAAATCTACCAAGATTTTTAACTGCACTTTAGGAATTGAGCACCTTCTCCGAGAAGTTGGCCAGATCTATGAAACTCTGGAAGAAATTTCCTCCTCTAGAGATAGCCTTTTTCTCTGCCTCCCCCAGATTGCGGCAGATTTGATGGTAGCTGGTGTTCCAATTGAGCTGATGGATGGGGATGCTTCATATGTGCCTGTAAAGTGGGTGGCAGCTGTTTTGGACAAGATCGCAGAGAAAGTTGGAGACAAAAGGTTGTTTATTCTCTCTGTCCTTGGCCTACAGAGCTCAGGGAAGTCCACCCTACTGAATGCACTGTTTGGGCTGCAGTTCACAGTCAGTGCAGGCAGGTGCACCAAGGGGGCCTACATGCAGCTCCTGAAGGTGGAAGAGACATTCACAGAGGAACTTGGCTTTGATTTTGTGCTTGTTGTAGACACAGAAGGACTTCGGGCTCCAGAACTCAACAACAAATCCCGGAATTGGGACAATGAGTTGGCAACATTCGTCATTGGCCTTGCAAACATGACTCTGATCAATATTTTTGGGGAGAATCCATCAGAGATGCAGGATATCCTACAAATTGTTGTCCAGGCCTTCCTGAGAATGAAACAAGTGAAAATTTCCCCCAGTTGCATCTTTGTCCATCAGAATGTGGGAGAAGTTACAGCTAAAGACCAAACTATGGAAGGCCGAAGGAGACTGGAGCAGAGACTGGATGAAATGACAGTATTAGCTGCTGAACAGGAAGAGTGCTCAAACATAACTCGCTTCAGTGATGTAATTAGATTTGATGTCAATAGTCATGTTTACTACTTTGCTCACCTCTGGGATGGCAACCCCCCAATGGCCCCTCCCAATCCGCACTATAGCCACAACGTCCAGGAGTTGAAAACTGGGATTCTTAGGACTGCCCAGCAGGAATCCAAGGGAAGGATCATGAAGTTTTCAGATGTAAAATTCCGAGTTCAGGATATATGGAAAGCCCTGGTCAGCGAGAACTTCATTTTCAGTTTCAGGAACACCCAAGAGGTCATAGCCATGAGTAAACTGGAAACCAAGTATAATCACTGGACCTGGGAGCTGAGGAGTTATGTACTTGACTTACAGAATCAGTTGAACAATCAGATTCAGAATGAGAAAATCCTGGCACTCAAAACTAATGCACTGGAGGGTCCAGTCAGTACAAAATATGAAACCATCAAGCAAAAATTTGACAAGTATTTTGAAGAAGACCCAGACAGTGGAACATTGGTTCAATGGAAAGCAAATTTTGAAAATAAGCTACTAATGCTTAAAGATGCACTTATTTCAGATACCAGAAAGAAATGCAATGAGCTCATCAGTCTTAAACAAAGCCAAGAAAGACTAGATAAGCAAAAGTCACAATATGAAAATGAACTGTTAGAGAGGAGCCGAGAGTTGGCTTTAGATGTGAAGGGTAAAGAATTAAGTGATGAAGAGTTGCGTGAGAAATTCAATCAAGTTTGGACAAATTGGATCTACAAAGTGTCTTCCACTGTACCCCTTGTCACAGAGCCTGACATTGATTCCGATGCTGAAAACATTTTCCTACAGTGTTTCAAAAAGGACAAAAATATTGCAGAAAGGCTAAAGAAAAAGAATGGAGAAATGTTTGACATCAATTATGACAAGCATGTCCAAATGAAAAAAAGATGTTATGTAATTTCAAAACGATTAGAAACTTGCCATAAAGAGTCAATTAATAAAACTACCAACAACATTTATTTAAAATTTGATGAAATAATTAAAAACATTTGGAAGCAAAAGCGTGATTACAGTCAGCATGATTTTCATGAAATTCTGATGATAATAGAAAATGAAGTGAAATCTGTTCCCCCTGAGGAAGACTACACATTTACCAGAGACTACACCATTGACTTATCCCTGTGCTTATTACAAAGAGCATCTAAGAGTTTCAAGGAAATGCATAAGGCATTTAAAAGAGCAAATGATCCTGTGAACTATCTAGAGAGCAAGAAAGACAATTTCTTCATGAGTTTTAAGATCTCCTGCCAAGGTGCCACCTCCATCACATCTTTTGTTGACTTCCTGTGGCTCAAGCTCACTCGTGCTGTCTCTGCCACTATATGGGAGAAAATGGGTCTTAAAGTAGCTGGGGACATGAGAGCCACCTGCCCTGCATTCAATGGAAACAGGGCTAACCTGGAGAAACATGTTCTGATTTCTCTAGCAGAAAAAGAAAACTTTGATAACTATTGGCAGTACATTCATCATCCAGAATCCTTTTTCAGGGATTACATTAGAGACCACATTAGAAGATACTGTTCAGGAAAAGAAGGTGAAAAAATAAAGACTTTTTTAAAAATAAGTTTAGGAGACATAAAGAATGCCATCCTCTCTGCCATTCATAAGACCACAGAAGTAGCAAATGAAAGCAGCACTGCTTCTCGCTGGTTGGATTTGTTCTGTGATCACCTAGGGAGCCATCTGATCTTTCCAAGAAGAGACCTGATAAGCATCGAGCACCAGGAAATAAAGGACACTGAGTTTCTGAAAGAAGCCATGAGTGCAGCTTTGGATCCTGCACTGAGGAAAGTCGAAGAAGACTGCTTAAGTAAGCCCATAGATGAAATGATTCCTGACATTGAGAAAATTCTCTCTGCACATCTCTGTGGCTGCTGGAAGCAGTGTCCTTTTTGTAAAGCAATTTGTACCAACTCCATTCCCCAACATGATGGAGACCACAGTGTGCCATTCCACCGTCCCCAGGCTGTTAGTGGATTGTATTATCATAAAACAGACTACTTTACCACTGACTGTTGCACGACTCTTGTAGCAAGTGATTGTTCATTTATTTTACGTGACCTTCAGAGCTTCCCGTATAAGAAATATCGAGCAGCAGGAGGTGATTTTGCCACATGGAGCATCACCCCAGACTCAACTACCCAGCCTTATTGGAAATGGTTTGTCTGTCACTTCAGATCAGAGCTAGAAGAGGAATATGGAAAAAAATTTACAGACTTAGGTACTATTCCAGATTCATGGACTAAAATCACAAAGGAAGAAGTACTTGATGACTTGAAAAATTAGTAATGGCCACACAGAGAACACTAGCACTGCCACACAAATTTCACATTAGCCTAGGATGCCTACTAGCAATTTAGGTAACATCTTCAAGGTTCTACCTTTAAACTGAAATTAACATTTTAACATTTCAATATTTGAAGATTTTCTTCTAAAATAAACTTTTTCTCCTTTGATTTCTTCTGCTTAAACATAATATGCTAAACATGAGAATGTATGATAAAATCAGTAATCATTCAAAAGCCTCTTTCATACTTGATTATTTGTAATATGCGTTTAAATATTTAGTGACTCAGGAAAAGCTGTCTTATTAGAAGGAGATGCTATTATTTCTGGTTGTGACAGAGTTCTTTTGAACAACTGAGAGGGAAACTCAACCAGCAAATACATCTGAGGAAATGCTACCTTAAATTAGTTTAAATAGATGTTTTTACCCACTCTAGCTATGGGAAAACCTTGCTTATTTTCATTGTATCAACCTTCATTAATTATTAAGGATGCCAAAGTAGAGCAATTTAAATAGCCTCTGTTCTGGAAAAAAAAGTCACATTTGATCAGAACAAAGTCATGGATTCAGGAAAGATTTTCACACAAATAAGGGGGAAAAAATCTTATTTTTTTCATACTATATTATTACTCTTTTTCATTATATCTTAGTATTTTTCTGTTGGTCATTGAAAAACAAATATAAATCACAAATATTAGTATTGAAACCTGAAGTACATAGCTACAAACTCTATAACCTGTAACAGTGACATGCCTGTAAGTTATACAACTGCTATAGTACCACTAATGTTGTAGGATTAACCAAACACTTTATGATTGAGTTTAAGACCCTGTCCATGATGCACATGTGAACTCACAGAGACTGTGGCAGTACACACGAGATCTGTTCAGCTTCAAGCTTGACAGGGTCCTAGCCCTGAGAGGGTAATTGGACACAGTATCCCAAGCAAAACTAAGAAACTGCCTACCAAAGAAAACCAACCTACAAATCACAATCCCAGAGAATTTAGACAACAAAGAGGACTCTAAAAGAGACTTACATAGATCAAATCTACATGGGAAGTAGAAAAAGACAAGATCTCTTAAGTAAATTGGGAGCAGGGGGACCATGGGAGAGTGTTGAAGGGGAGGGGAGAGGCATGGAGGGGAGTAGAGAAAAATGTAGAGCTGAATAAAAATCAATAAAAAATGAAACTGTCTGCAACTGATACTTGCTGTCCAAGGAAAATCACTTTTCTCCAGTGGAGTCCTGCTGGGTGTATTATCTCCACTGCAGACAGGCTCCATCCAATGGAGTACAACTGAGTGATTTTTTCTCCACTGCAGACAGGCTCCATACCCAGGAGCATTTGATGAACATCAAACAAACTCAATGATATTTATGTGGACATTTTGTCTCATTTTATTTTATGTGGGCATTTTTTGTCTTATTGGGTTTTTACTTGTTTATATTGATTTTCACTTGGAGTATTTTTAGAGGTGTTTTCATGTATTTTTCTTGTTTTGTTTATTTTATTTGATAGTGTATGTATTTTTTTGAAAGAGACATACAAAAGAAAATGACAAAGTTTTATACATATGAAGTTGATAAGAACCTGGAAGGAACTGAAGAAGAAAAAATCATAAGCAAAATATAATATTTGAAAATTTTCAATTAAATAAAAATAAAATGAGCATAAAAATTAAAACCTAGACATTCCTGGCCAGCAAGAGACAGTGATCTTCTAGCAGACATCCGTTGGAGGAGGGGTGAGTTTGCTCCGGGCCCGAGGTCTTCGGCTAGGAGGAATTCAGACTTTCCCCACCCCCCTTGACTTTCTGGTTGCACTGCAGTGGTGGCTATACCCTGCGGAGCTCTCCCGAATCCCATCCCAGCCCTCATCCTGGTACACCTCCCTCTCTTTCTTCCCTCCCCCTGGGGCCACAAGATCTCCCCAGAGCTGCTCCCTTGCATGCTGGGCCGGGGCTGTGAGTGCAACTCGGCAGGAGGGAGTGCCTGTGTTTCAATAGACTGCCTGAGGAACGGTAGGCATTCTGTCAGTGAAGGCCCTGCCCAACAAGTAAACCTGACCTGGTACCAGAAGATCCAATATAGAGCAGTTGAAGGAAAAGAGGGGCAGACGCCAAGGCAAGAACTCCTCCAACAATCTAAAAAACAACATGAAATCACCAGATTCCAACGACCCTACAAAAGAAGGACTTGAACCTCTTAATTCAGAAGAATTGGAAAAAAATGCCATGATGAAAGCAATAGAGTCCCTTAAACAGGATATGAATAATTCCCTTAAAGAACTGGATGAGAAGTACGACAAAAGGATTGAAGAAATGAGTAAAGAAATGGATGAGAAGTATAACAAAAAGATTGAAGAAATGAGTAAATCCATGAATGATACACTGGGAAACCAAGAAAAAACAATAAAACAGGTAATGGAAACAGTTCAAGAATTCAAAACTGAAATGGAGGCAATGAAGAAAACACAAAACGAGGGCCGGCTGGATATGGAAAATCTAGGTAAACAAACAGAGACTTCAGAATCAAGCATAACCAATAGGATACAAGAGATAGAAGAACGAATCTCAGAGTCTGAAGTTACCATAGAGAAAATAAATGCTCAGATCAAAGAAAACAGCAAATCCAACAAATTCTCATCACAAAACATTCAAGAAATCTGGGGCACAATAAAAAAACCAAATCTAAGAATAATAGGGATTGAAGAAGGAGAAGAACTGCAGATCAAAGGCCCAGAAAATATATTCAACAAAATTATAGAAGAAAACATTCCCAACTTAAAGAATGATATTCCTATGAAGGTTCAAGAAGCATACAGAACACCGAATAGACTTGATCAAAAAAAAAATCCCCTCGCCATATAATAATCAAAACACAAAACATACAGATTAAAGAAAGAATATTAAGAGCTGTAAAGGAAAAAGGTCAAGTAACTTATAAAGGTAAACCTATCAGACATACACCAGACATCTCTATGTAAACCATGAAAGCCAGAAGGTCCCAGATAGAGGTACTGCAGAAACTAAGAACCATGGATGCAAACCCAGACTACAATACCCAGCCAAGCTATCATTCACTATCAATGGAGAAAACAAAATATTCAAGGATAAGAACAAATTTAAACAATTCATAGACACAAACCCAGCCTTACAGAAAGTAATAGAAGGAAAATCACAACCCAAGAAATCCAACATTGCCAACACTGCCTACAATAACTCAGACATCTAGCGACCCTTCACGAGATTAACTCAAAGAAGGGACACATACAAAATCTATTAAACAAACAAACAAAAAATAATAATAACCGGAGTCCACAACCACTGGTCATTAATATCACTTAATCTTAATGGACTCAATTCACCTATAAAAAGGCACAGACTAAGAGAGTGGATATGAAAACAGGATCCAACATTCTGCTGTTTACAAGAAACACACCTCAACCACAAAGATAGACATCTACTCAGAGTAAAGGGTTGGGAAAAGGTTTTTCAAGCAAATGGACCTAAGAAACAAGCAGGTGTAGCCATTCTAATTTCCAATAAAATTGACTTTAAACTAAAATCAATCAGAAGAGATGGAGACGGACATTTTATACTCATAACAGGAACAATTCACCAGGAGGAAGTCTCAATCCTGAATATCTATGCCCCTAATAAAAAGTCTCCTACTTATGTAAAAGAAACACTTCTAAACTCAAGGCAGTCATCAATCCACAGACACTAATAGTAGGAGACTTCAACACTCCTCTCTCACCAATGGACAGGTCAATCAGACAGAAACCTAGCAGAGAAATAAGAGAATTATTGGAGGTATTGAATCAAATGGACTTAACAGATATCTATAGAACAATATACCCAAAAAGAAAAGAATATACCTTCTTCTCTTCCGCTCATGGAACCTTCTCGAAAATTGACCACATACTCGGTAACAAAGCAAACTTCCACAGATACAAAAAAAATATTAGTAACCACCTGTGTCTTGTCAGACCACCATGGATTAAAGTTAGAATTCAACAACAGTGCTACCCCAAGGAAGCCAACAAATTCATGGAAGTTGAACAGTCAACTACTGAATCACCCCTGGGTCAAGGAAGAAATAAAGAAAGAAATTAAAGTCTTCCTTGAATTTAATGAAAATAAAGACACAACATACTCAAACCTATGGAACACTATGAAAGCTGTGCTAAGAGGAAAGTTCATAGCACTAAGTGCCCAATTAAAGAAAACGGAAAAAGCACACATTGGAGACTTAACAGCACACCTGAAAGCTCTAGAAAAAGAAGAAGCTGATAAACCCAGGAGGTCTAGAAGACTGGAAATAATCAAACTGAGGGCTGAAATCAACAAAAAGAAACACAGAAAACAATCCAAAGAATCAATGAATCAAAAAGCTGGTTCTTGGAGAAAATCAACAAGATTGACAAACCCCTATCCAAATTAATCAAACGGCAGAGAGAGAACATGCAAATTAATAAGATCAGAAATGAAAAGGGGGACATAACCACAGACACAGAGGAAATTCAGAGAATCATTAGATCTTACTATGAAAATTTATATGCCACAAAGTTGGAAAATGTAAAAGAAATGGACATTTTTTTAGATAAGTACCATATACCAAAGTTGAACCAAGACCAGCTGAACAATCTAAATAGACCTGTCAGTCGAGAATTAGAAGCTGTTATCAAAAACCTCCCTACCAAAAAAAGTCCTGGACCTGATGGTTTCAATGCAGAATTCTACCAGAACTTCCAGGAAGAGCTAATACCTATACTCCTTAATGTATTTCACAATATAGAAACAGAAGAATCATTGTCAAACTCTTTTTATGAAGCTACGGTTACTCTGATACCAAAACCACACAAAGACACAACCAAGAAAGAGAATTACAGACCAATCTCACTCATGAACATTGCCGCAAAAATACTCAATAAAATACTGGCAAACCAAATCCAAGAATACATTATAAAAATCATCCATTATGATAAAGTGGGCTTCATCCCAGAGATGCAGGGTTGGTTCAACATGCACAAATCTATCAATGAAATCCATCATATAAATAAACTGAAAGAAAAAAAACATATGATCATTTCATTGGATGCTGAGAAAGCATTTGACAAAATTCAACACCCCTTTATGATAACGGTATTGGAGAGATTGGGTTTATGATTATTATACCTGAATATAAAAAAAGCAATATATAGCAAGCTGACAGCTAACATCAAATTGAACGGAGAGAAACTCAAAGCCATTCCACTAAAATCAGGAACACGACAAGGCTGTCCACTCTCTCCATACCTCTTCAATATAGTGCTTGAAGTTCTAGCAATAGCAATAAGACAACATAAAAAGATCAAGGGGATTCGAATTGGAAAGGATGAAGTTAAACTTTCGTTATTTGCAGACGATATGATAGTGTACATAAGCGACCCAAAAAACTCTACCAAAGAACTCCTACAGCTGATAAACACCTTTAGCAATATGGCAGGATACAAGATCAACTCCAAAAAATCGGTTGCCCTCCTATACACAAAGGACAAAGAAGCAGAGAAGGAAATCAGAGAAACATCACCTTTCATGATAGCCACAAATAGCATAAAATATCTTGGGGTTACTCTAACCAAGGAAGTGAAAGACCTATTTGACAAGAACTTTAAGTCTTTGAAGAAAGAAATTGAGGAGGATACCAGAAAATGGAAAGACCTCCCCTGCTCTTGGATTGGGAGAATCAACATAGGAAAAATGGCAATTCTACCAAAAGCAATCTATAGATTCACTGCGATCCCCATCAAAATCCCAACAAAATTTTTCACAGACCTTGAGAGAACAATAATCAACTTTATATGGAAAAACAAAAAAACCAGGATAGCCAAAACAATCTTATACAATAAAGGAACTTCTGGGGGCATTACTATCCCTGACTTCAAACTCTATTACAGAGCTACAGTATTGAAAACAGCTTGGTATTGGCATAAGAACAGAGAAATCGACCTATGGAATCGAATAGAAGACCCAGATATTAACCCACAAACCTATGAACACCTAATTTTCGACAAGGGAGCTAAAGGTATACAATGGAAGAAGGAAAGCATCTTCAACAAATGGTGCTGGCATAACTGGATGTCAACCTGTAGAAGAATGAAAGTAGATTCATATCTATCACCATGCACAAAACTCAAGTCCAAATGGATTAAAGACATCGACATTAATCTGTCCACTTTGAACCTGATAGAAGAGAAAGTGGGAAGTAGTCTACAAGATATAGGCACAGGAGGCCACTTCCTAAGTAGGACCCCAGTAGCACAGACAATAAGAGAAACAATGAATAAATGGGACCTACTGAAACTGAGAAGCTTCTGTAAAGCAAAGGACACTGTCAGTAAGACAAAAAGGCTGCCTTCTGACTGGGAGAAGATCTTCACCAACCCCTCATCAGACAAAGGTCTGATCTCCAAAATATACAAAGAACTCAAGAAACTAGACACTAAATCTCTAATTAACCCAATTAAAAAATGGGGTGCTGAACTGAACAGAGAATTCACAACAGATGAACTTCGAATGACCAGAAGACACTTAAGGTCATGCTCAACCTCCTTAGCGATCAGGGAAATGCAAATCAAAACCACTTTGAGATACCATCTTACACCCGTCAGAATAGCTAAAGTCAAAAACATCAATGATAGCCTATGCTGGAGAGGATGTGGAGTGAGGGGAACACTCATCCATTGTTGGTGGGAATGCAAACTTGTGCAGCCACTGTGGAAATCAGTGTGGCAGTTTCTCAGGAAACTGGGTGTCAACCTCCCTCAGGACCCAGCAATTCCACTCTTGGGAATATATCCAAGAGATGCCCTATCATACTACAAAATATTTGTTCAACTATGTTCATAGCTGCACTATTTGTAATAGCCAGAACATGGAAACAACCTAGGTGCCCCTCAATAGAAGAATGGTTAAAGAAGGTGTGGAACATATACACATTAGGGTTTTACTCAGCGGTAAAAGACAATGACATCTTGAATTTTGCATGCAAATGGATGGAAATAGAAAACGCTTTACTGAGTGAGGTAACCCAGACCCAAAAAGAGGAATATGGTATGTACTCACTCATAAGTGGATTCTAGCCATAGTTAAAGGTCTTTGAGTCTATAATTTGTGATCCTAGAGAAGCTAAATAAGAAGGTGAACCTGAAGAAAATCATGTAGTTATTCTCTTGGATAGTGGAACTAGGCAAGATGGCCAGGCAAACTCGGGTGCATGGGGTTGGGGTGGTGGAAGTAAGGGAAGATGGTCAGGGAGAGGGGAGAGGGGGAGGACTGTGGAAGGCTTGAGGGAATGGGAGTGGGGGAGGGAGGAAGGATGGTTGGGGGAGCAGGGAGGTTTATATCTCAGCTAAGGGAGCCATTTTACGGTTTGCAAGAGACTTGATTCTGGAGGGGTTCCCAGTAAAAATTAAATTAAAAAATTAAAAAATTTAAAAAAATAATAAAAAAAAGAAAAGAAAACGCTTTACTGAGTCAGGTAAACCAGACCCAAAAAGAGGAATTTGGTATGTATTCACTCATAAATGGATTCTAGCCATAATTAAAGGTCTTTGAGCCTATTATTCGTGATCCTAGAGAAGCTGGATAGGAGGGTGAACCTGAAGAAAATTCAGGTAGCTTTCCTCCTGGATATTGGAAATAGACAAGAGTCCCAGGCAACCTCGGATGCATGGGAAGGGTAGGAGGGTTGCTGGAAGGGGAGAGGGTTAGAGAGAAGGGAACAGGGGAGGAATGGGGAATGCTCGGGGGGACTGGGAGGGGGAGAGGGAGGAAGGATAGATATGAGATCAGGGAAGAATAGATCTCAAATAAGGGAGTCAGTTTAGGGTTTACTAGAGACTTAATTATAAATGGGATCCCAGGTCCAAGGAGAGATCCCCAGATTGTTCTCTGGATAGAGGAGAGGGTGCCTTAACTGGCCTTGGCCCATAACCATACTGATGAATATTTTGCTCATCACCATAGATCCTTCATCTGGCGATGGATGGAGATGGAGACGGAGACCCACATTGGAACACTGGACTTAACTCCCTAGGTCCAAACAAGAAGCAGAAGGAAAGAGAACTTGAGCAAGGAAAGCAAGGGCAGAGGGAACCTTCATCCGACGATGGATGGCGATACAGATGGAGACCTACATTGGAGCACCGGACGGAGTCCCCCAAGGTCCAAATGAGGAGCAGAAGAAGGAAGAATATGAAAAAAAAAAAACTCAGGACCGTGAGGGGTGCGATCACCCACTGATACAAGGGGACTGATCTAATGAGAGTTCACCAAGGCCAGTGACTGGGACTGAGCGAGCACGTGATCCAGCCAAATTCTCTGAATGAGGCCAGATTCTCTGAATGTGGCTGGCCAGGAGTCTTTCTGAAAAGCCATTGACAATGACACTGGGACTTGTTTCCTCTGCATATACTGGATTTCTGGGATCCAGTCTGTTTGGATGCTCACCTTCCTGGACCTGGAGGGAGGGGGGACGAGCTTGAACTACCCACAGGGTGAGAGACCCTGACTGCTCTTGGGGATGGAGAGGGAGGAGGGGAGGGAGTGGGGGGAGTGGGAGGGGGTTGGGAGGAGGGGCGGAAATGGAGACTTTTGTATTTTAATAAACTTTGAGAAAAAAAAAGAGATAGTTAGCTAATGTTTGGCAGTTACTAAATGCTTTATTTATAATAGATCAATGGGAATAAATAAATACACTAATCCTTTAGGAAGAAAAATTTAAATTTTAAATATCTGTATCTGGCCTGTCTTTAAGAGAGATATGGGGGTGATCTAGGTCTTAAAGAGAGGAGGGATTTTTTTTGATATTTCATAGTTTTTATTTTTTAAACCAGTATACCAAGGGAAATTTTTCTATCATGACTTACTCTTTGTGGCAAGTCTTTTTAGCTGCCTTAAAGTAAAAACCTGGGTTCTATATGCCCAAAGAAGCTCGGTTTGATACTAGTATTTATAAAGCAATTAAACATAGCAATAAAAATTGAAGGAAGAATAAGTATTCATTGTGGTCATGTCTCACATCGCGTTTCTATTAATGTGAGGAAACATCATGAACAAAGCAACTTGGGTAGGAAGAGTTCATTTGATTCATGCTTCTCCATTACTGTTCATCACTACAGGAACTCAGGGCAGGAAATCAAATCTGTCAGGAACATCATTTAAGGAGCTGATGCAAATACCGTGGAGGAATGTCGCTTATTGGCTTGCTCTCCATGGCTTGCTCAACCTGCTTTCTTATAAGACCCAGGACCACTAACCCAGGAATGGCACCACCCACAGTGGGATGTACCCTACCACATCAATCACTAATCAGGAAAATGACGTATAATCTTGCCAACAGTCCAGTTTTATAGAGAAATTTTGATTCTCCCTCCTCTCCAATGACTCTAGTTTGTGTCAAGTTGACATAAAATTAGCCAGCACAGGTCACACTCAGAAGAATAAGTAAAAGAATCTACAGACGTCCCACAAAGTTCATCTTCAGGGTACTGACACAAGGTTTATATTTATTAACCAACCTAAATTATGCATAGTTTATTAGTCCTGGTCAACTTATGGTCCCACCTATCACTGACCCATTCTTGTTTAATTTGCTACCCTACAAGGTGGCTCATTGTGCAGGGTGATTCCATAAGTTATTAAATTCCCAATCTGCTAATCACAGAAGGTTATCCTAATGGATGATTTTTGTTATCTGAGAAGTGAATGGTTTTGGAGGACATGACAGCCAGTCCTAATCTGATGGCACTGTGTTATTGACTGCCTAGAAATGAACATCTATATCCAAGTCATTAGAATACTCAGACCTGTATAAGAATTTACAAAAGTGCCCTATGATGCCTAAAGAAACTTAATGTGGAACCAGGCATTCTCTATGGGCCTGGAATGCCTGCAAGATCGTAATCACCTGCTCGTGAGATAAAAATGGGATAATGGTGTTTGTGATAGGAGGTTTTCTTAGGATGTCTATTGCTATAAAGAGACTCCATGAACACAGCAACTCTTACAAAGGAAAACATTTAATTGGCGTGGCAGTTTACAGTTTCAGAGGTTTATGCCATTATGGTACAACATAGTAGCACGCAGACAGACATGGTACTAGAGAAGTAGCCATGTGACCTATATCTTTCAGGTAACAGGAAGTGAACTGAGTCACTGGGCAGTATCTTGAGCATATATGAAATCTCAAAGCCCCATTCCACAGTGACACACTTCCTCCAACAAGACTATACCTCCTAGTAGTGCACTCCCTTTGGGGGACATTTTCTATCAAACCACCACAGAAGTATTTAACAGTTTGCTTTTCTCTTTTGTAAATTTTCTTCACTGTGGAACAGGGATGAAGTGGACTTTTTATTACTACAGAATTAGAAGGAGAAACAACTGAGGGGAGTGAAACAACTGTCTCACCCAGCTGTGGATTGTAATGCACAGCTTTGATACCCACCTTTGTAAACCTTCTCTTAGCACCCTGATGCATGGCATGCTGTTTGGCTCTAAGGCTGCCACCCTTCTGCCAGGAGTAAGAATAAATTCACTTAATCGAAATTTAAATGCAATCTAAGTCTTTGGTCTTACTTAATGGATTCAATTGCCAGTATATTTGGAGATTCCATTGAGGCTCCTGGGAAGACCTCAGACTAAAAAACAGGCAACTAGGACAGACTCCTCCTGAAGAGCCTACAAGAGGTGATAGGCTTTGAAAGACTTTAAGTCAGGGAAGCCTGAAAGGGATATGCCCCACCTGGGGAGTCTGTAAAAAAAGTGAAAGGCCCTTAGAACCCAAGAGGGAGAGGGCCTTCATTAGTAGGCCATAAAAAGGGATAGGCCTTAAGATATTGGAAACCTGGGAAGTCTGCAACCATACTGTCACAAATTAGTGGTTCTAATACTGAATAGGCCCTGAGAAAGCAAATCAAAGGGAAACTTCATAGGCCCTTGGAGAGGCCAGATTATGACCACTGAAAATTTGCAAATTGAAACCAAATGAAGTAATCACTGATGACCAGTGTCCATCTGAATCTCAGACATTTAAAGAGATGGAGAGGGATTGGATGCAATCATAGACCTTTGTCTCACAGGCACATGAGGGACACCTTTTGTCCTTCTGGTTTTGAGGTATGAAGGTGGACACTGTCTGATTATATTGTCTGACTTTGTTTGGTCTCCCCTGACTGTGTTGGTAACTGTCTTTTTATATTAGTGTCTACTATCTGTTGGATTTGTCTTTTCAAGTTTTATTGCAGGAATGGAAATGGGACCAAGAGGAGCATCCTTGTACCTAAACCGCATGCTACAATATTTGCAGTTCTGTAGAGAGGACTGGGACTAAGCTCTTGCTCCAGAAGCTCCAAAACCTCTGTGAAATATAGTGGTCCAGCTTTTGTCAGTGAGATTCCTGGTCAGCAAGGGGCACTGATCCTGTAGCAGAAGATCCATCAGAGGGGTGAGTGTGCTCCTGACTTGCGGCAGAAACCTGGAAAGGGAACACAGACATTCCCCAACCCCCTTATCTTCCTAGTCATTCTTCAGGGGATGCTCCACCCTGCTACGCCCTCTCTCCTCCTATCCCATCCCAGTTTTCACCCAGAAAACCTTTCCCATCTTCTTCCTTCCTTGGGGCCATAAAATCGCCCAGCCCAGCCTGTTTGAGCGCTGGGACATGGTGGTGAGTGCAACCAGGCAGGAGGCAATGCCTTTGTTTTAATAGCCTGCCTGCAGCAAGGTAGGCCTTATGTCATCGAGATTTCTGGCCAGCAAGGGGCACTAATCCTGTAGAAGAAGATCCATAAGAGGTCGAGGTCCGTGGCCAACAAGGGAACCTGGCCCTGCACCAGAAGATTCATTGGAGAACATTTGAAGGAAGAGATGGGCAGGCGCCAAGGCAAGAATTCCTCCAACAATCTGAAAAACAACATGAAAACACCAGATCCCAGCAATCTTTCACCAGAAGAACTTGAACACCCTAATTCGGAAGAAGTGAAAAAAAGTGTCATTATGAAAGCAATAGAGTCCCTTAAACAGAATATGAATAACTCCCTTAAAGAAATGGAAGAGAAGTATAACAAAAAGTTTGAAGAAATGAGTAAATCAGTAAATGATACCCTGTGAAACCAAGAAAAAACAATCAAACAGGTAATGGAAACAGTTCAAGAGTTGAAAACTGAAATGGAGGCAATGAAGAAAACACACACCGAGGGCCGGCTGGATATGAAAAATCTAGGTAAATGAACAGAGACTACAGAAACAAGCATAACCAATAGAATACAAGAGATAGAACGAATCTCAGATTCTGAAGACGCCATTTTATAGTGAAAATAAATGCTATGATCAAAGAAAACAGCAAATCCAACAAATTCTCATCACAAAACATTCAAGAAATCTGGGATACAGTAAAAAGACCAAACCTAAGAATAATAGGGGTAGAAGAAGGAGAAGAGTAGCAGATCAAAGACCCAGAAAATATATTCAACAAAATTATAGAAGAAAACTTTCCCAACCTAAAGAACGATATTTCTATGAAGGTTCATGAAGCATACAGAACACCGAACAGACTGAATCAAAAAAAAAATCCCCTCACCATATAATAATCAAACACAAAACATACAGATTAAAGATAGAATAGTACGCACTGCAAAGAAAAAAGGTCAAGAAACTTAAAAGGTAAACCTATCAGACTTACACCGGACTTCTCTATGGAAATCATGAAAGCCAAAAGGTCCTGGATAGAGGTACTGCAGAAACTTAGAAACCATGGGTGCCAGCCTAGACGACTATATCCAGCAAAGCTATCATTCACTATCAATGGAGAAAACAAAATATTCCTGGATAAAAACAAATTTAAACAATACATAGCCACAAATCCAGCCTTACAGAAAGTAATAGAAGGAAAATCACTATCCAAGGAATCCAACATTGCCAACACTGCCTACAATAACTCAGACATCTAGTGACCCTTCACAAGCACAATACAAAGAAGGGAAACACAGAAACTCTACTACCCTTCCCCCCAAAAAATAATAATAACCAGAGTCAACAACCACTGGTCATTAATATCACTTAATATCATTGGACTCAATTCATCAATAAAAAGGCACAGACTAAGAGATTGGATACAAAAACAGGATCCAACATTCTGCTGCTTACAAGAAACACATTTCAACCACAAAGACAGTCACCTACTCAGAGTAAAGTGTTGGGAAAAGGTTTTTCATGCAAACGGACCTAAGAAACAAGTGGGTGTGGTCATTCTAATTTCTAATAAAATTGACTTCAAACTAAAATCAATCAGAAGAGATGGGAATGGACATTTTATACTCATAACAGAAACAATACAGGATGTTTCTAGTTTCTGGCTATTATGGATAAACCTGCAATGGACATGTTTGTATAAGTATCCTTGTGGTAGAATGGAGTGTCCTTTGTATAGGCCCAGGCATAGCTGGGTCATTAGGTAGATCAATTCCCACTTTTCTGAGAAACTGCCTATTGGTTACCAAAGTGGTTGTACAAGTTTTCACTCCCACCACCAATGGAAGAGTGTTCCCTTACTCCACATCCTTCCCAGCATAAGATGTCACTCGTGTTTTTGATCTTAGCCATTCTGACAGGTGTGAGATGGAATCTCAAGAGTCTTTTTATCTTTGATGGGTAAAAATGCTGAACATTTCCTTAAGTGTTTTTCAGCCATTTAAGATTCTTCTGTTGAGAATTACCTGTTTAGACCTATATGCCATATTTAACTGGATTATTTGACATGTTGATGATAGTTTCTTGAGTTTTTTATACATGTTGGGTATAAACACTCTGTCAGATGTGGAGTTTGGTAAAAGTTTTGTCCCATTCTGTAAGTTGCTGTTTGATTTTATTGACAGTGTCCCTTAATTATTTATTGCCTGTATTTTCATGGATGTAGCCTCCTTGAATTGGTGTTTCCCTCTAGCACATTCTGTATGATTGGATTTGAGTATAGTTATGCGTTAAATTAAACTTTATCGTAGAATATTTTGTTTTCTCTATCTATGGCAATAGAAAATTTTACTAGGAATAGTAGTCTGGACTGGCACCTGTGTGATCTCTTTGAGTCTACAAGACATCTGGCTAAGCCCTTGTGTCTTTTAGAGTCTCTATTGAGAAGTCAGGTATAATTGCAATTAGTCTCCCTTTATGTTACTTGGTCTTGTTCCCTTGAAGTTTTTACTATTCTTTCTTTGTTCTGCATGTTTACTGTTTTAATTATTAATTGGAGGGATAATTTCCCTTTCTGATCCAGTCTATTTAGTATTCTGTAAGCTTCTTGTAATCTTTATAGGCAACTCCTTCTTAAGGTTAGGAAAGTTTTCTTCAATGATTTGTTTAAAATAGTTGCTATGAATTTGATGATTGAATTGTTCTCTTATTTCTTACTCTTCTTAGGTTTGGGTTTTTTCAATGTGTCCCAGATTTCCTGGATGTTTTGTTTGAGGAATGACTTTAGATTTAACATTTTCTTGGACTGATGTATTTCTTTACTTATGAGATCTTCTGCACCTTAGATTCACTCTTTTACCTTTTGTATTCTGTTGGTGATGCTTCTGTCTATAGTTCCAGTTAGCTTACCTAGATTTTGCATCTCCACAATTTTCTCGGTTTATGTTTTTATTGTTGTTTCTATTTCCATTTTCAGGTCTTAGGCAGTTTTATTGATGTTCTTCACCTGCTTGTTTGTTTTTTATTGGCTTTCGTAGCTTTCTTAAGGACTTGATTCATATCCTCCAATTGTTGTTTGTATCTTCCTGGATTTCTTTTAATTCATTCATTCTTTCAGGATTTTTATCATCTTTGTAACATTGGCTTTAAGGTTCTTTTCTTGTGCTTCAGTTGTATTGGAATATTCAGAGGTTGCTGTTGTAAGATAGCTTGGTTCCAGGGAAACCATATTGCCCTGGCTGTTGTTGATTGTGTTCTTAAACTGGCATCTAGGCATCTGAGTTTGGCATAAATATGGGTCTAGGTGACAATTTCTGAGTAAGTCTTTGTTGGATGGGTGTTTTTGTTCCTTGATTTCTGTTTTCTTTTGGTCTTCTGGTGTTTGTGATCTGTGTTTCTGGTGACTGACAAGACCTCTGGTCCATCAAGGAGTCTCCATCAGAGCTAGAGGGCAGAAATTCTGACAGCTACAGTGGCCTTTGGTCCTGCAAGTTATCTCTGCTTTTCTGACTGACACACCTAGCACCTAAGTATGGGGTATCTCCAAAAGGTGGGGATGGGGGGCATGGTGGCAGGGGCAGATAGAGAGTAGGAAGGAGTGTCAATGGTTTGATTCTTTGGGATCTAAACCAAGGGAAAGTGGGCTTCTAACCTCATCTTCTGACTGGTGCAACCTGTACCTGAGCAGCAGATATCAGTTTAATGTGGGGTTTCAGGTATGGGGGATGGGGTTTTCAGTAGTTGGGAAGGGGTATCTGTGGCTTGGGTCATTAGGAACTGAACCAAGGGCAAAGGAGGATTCTAGAACAGGTGAGTCTTTGAATTGCTCTGGCCCCTGGGGTTCATTTGTATAGAGTCCAGGCCCCATCATTCAGGATAATTCAGATGGAGAATTGTTTTGTTTTGTTTTGTTTTTATTTCCTGCCTCTTAATTTTTAGACATTCATTTTTCCAGTGTCCTCTTTCTTTTCAATATGAACACTGAATGTTTTTCTCGCTTGACTTGGGGCTGGTTTGAGCATTTGTTGAACTTCTGACTCATCTCTGGCTACTGACTAATGAAGCTATCGTTATCCTGGTCAGTCTTCTGTCACTTTTTTTCTCATCTAGTTTTCTATTGTTAAAAGTCTTCTAAGCTATCCCTAACAGCTCTGATCTATTCACCCCTTAGAACTCTTCTATTTTTCTAAATTTATGTGACTATCTTGGGCTGAATGGCTAACAAAGGCAATATTAATATCTTACTGGTTCTCTGGAGCATCTGGGTCAATGGGCATAAACTCCCAAAATGCTTCTCTGAGACACTTCAGAAACCTAGCAGGGGATTCCTGACTTCTCCAGATTACCTCCCTAACTTTTCAAGGATTTGTCAGCTTTCTAGTCACTACTTTTATTCCAATCATGAGCATCTGGCTATAGGAGTCAAGTGGCCCTGCCTTGATCAGTGTTGGGCCCCAGTCTAGTAGGACTGAGAACAGTATTTGTCTTCATTGCTGCATCCAATCCTGTAGCTCCTGGACACATGACAGCTTTTCTGGCTACTCTGATGATTAGGTCTCTCTCTTTGACAATAAAGATAATGCGCAAAAGCTGTCTACAATCAACCCAGGTGGGCTGATAGCTGAAGAAAATACTTCCAACCAGGTTACATGGGGTCCTGAGACCTCTCCAAAAAAGAAAGATTCTGGGATTTCCAGTACCAAGGTCACTGTTGGTAAAAGGAGCATAGACACTGTTAGAGGAGGCTTCATTATCCACCAGAGACCTTGTCAGCACCCAGATTTCCAGAGACAGCATTGACATCCAGACCCCTAGAGGACCAGAGACCATGCTGGCTGCCAGAACTCCAGCCATCAACTTGGAGGTAAAACTCCTATTCAACCAGAGTCTTCCTTAACATTCAGATGTCAATCCCCAAACTCAGGTAGAGACCTTCTAGTAAAACACAGGCCACTCCAACCAGAAGCTGAAACAAAAAACAGAAATCAAGGAACAAGACACCCATTCAACAAAGCAAACTCAGAAATCAGTAGCAAGATTTATAATTATCTCAAACCCAGACACCTAAATGCCATTATAAGATTATACTCAACAACAGACATGACAATATGTCATTACCAGAGCTCAGTCATTCTACTAGAGCAAGCCTTGAATAGACCAACATAGTCAAAGCAAAAGAAAATGACCTTAAAAACAACTTTATAAAGATGATAGAAATACTTAAAGAGGAAATAAGTAAATCCCTTAAAAACCAAGAAAAAACAAACAGTTCAGAGAAGTCAATAAAATTGTTCAATATTTAAAAATGGAAATATTAGCAATAAGTAAAAAAACTTCAGTCTGAAAAAATTCAAGTAGGTAAACAGGAATGACAGATATAAGTATTGCCAAAAGAATACAAGAGGTGGAAGAGAAAACCTCAGGCACTGAAGATACCATAGAAGAAAGAGATACATCTATCAAAGAAAATGTTAAATCTAAAAGAGTCACTGAGAAACATTCAGGAAATCTGGAGCATATTGAAGAGATCAGACATAAGAATAATAAGAATATTAGGAGGATAATCCCAGTTCAAAGGCCCAGAATATATATGTATATGTATATACATGCATACACACACACACACATATATATATACGTTTATATATATATATGAGAATTCTTTAATTTTCACAATATTTTATGGATTATTTGTGAAGGTTATGTAATGAAACCCAAACCCAAGCATCAATTCCCAGTCCTCCAATTTCTTCTGCCTACATTTGAGGTCCCCCAAAAGAAAGAAGAAAATAATAAAAAGGGAAAAAGAAAGACAAAACAGACAAAACAATTTTAATTTGTGTTGCTCATATACTCAATGAAGCAGTCAGACATCCTGGGCCAGTTCCCTACAGAAAAACCAGACAGTTGAAAGAAACAAATAAAATTTTTCAATTGCTGAAAGTGAAAATATCAGCAATAAATAAAGTCCTTCCTTCCCTACCTGCACACCTACCAAAGGACATCAATTCTGGAAAGCTACACTTAAACATCCTTATCACAATTCATAAGAGTTCTCTTAAATAGCTTTCTGCCTCAGCTGTTCCTTTTGGAGGGTGGCATAGAGATAAAGATTGCTACAGAAGCCTTATATGGCCCTCTTTCTCAACTGTGAGTGTGCAGTTATCAATTTCATGTTAAAAGTTGCTTCATTGTCCTCTACAGTAGCAGTAGCATGCATCATGAACTGAAACATGGTTTTATCCACAGCACAAACCACAGACATCCACATGATTCTCAGTTTCAGCATACGTCACTGATTCAAGCATGTTCTCCTGGGGCAGTACAGACCATGGACACCATCCTGGACCTCTGGTGCTGCACAGACCATGAACACTATCACAGCCCTTGGTGGCAGAAATAAAGGAAGAAATTTAAGGCATCCTGGAATTCAATGAAAATGAAAACACAAAACCCATCCTTATGGGACACAATGAAAGCTATGGATTAATGAAAGTTTATAGCATTAAATGTTTCATAAGGAAATTGCAAAGATCTCATATTAGAAACTTAGCACATTTGAAAGCTCTAGAACAAAGAACCAAGCACACCCAAGAAAAAGACACAGCAAGAAATAGCAAAACTGAGGGCTGAAATGAACAAAACAGAGCAATACAATGAAGCAGAGTTGGTTATTTGAGGAAATCAACAGGTAGACAAATGCAGATCTAAACCAAATAAAAGACTAAAATAAAATATCCAAATTAACAAAATCAGAAAAGAAATGAGAGAAATAACAACAGACATCTAGGAAATCAAAAAAAAATCATCAGGTCATACTTCAAAAGCCTGTACTGCACAAAACTAGAAAATCAAAAGAAATAGACAATTTTCATGATAAATACCAATTACCAAAGTTATACCAGTGATGGAGGAGGTTCTTCTGTTCATGTGTTGCTTTCATACAGAAACTGCTTTGGGCCTGATAGGGCAGAACTTAGGTAGCTGGAGAAGACAGAACTAAATTCTGGAAAGAAGGCAGAGTGAGAAATACCATGGATCTTCTGCCTGAGATGGACGCTGGATAGAATCTTGCCAGTAAGCCACAGTCACATGGCGATACACAGATTAATAGAAATGGGTTAAATTAAGATGTAAGAATTAGCCAATGAGAAACTAGAGCCAATGGGTCAAGCAGTGTTTAATGAATACAGTTTCTGTGTTGTCATTTCAGGTGTAAGCTAGCCAGGCAGTCAGGACAAACAAGCCGACTCTTCTTGCAACACACCAAGAGCAGATAAACAATTGAAACATACTTATAAACCCTAAGAAAATAGAAGCAGTCATTAAAAGTCTCTGGCCAAAACAACCCAGGAACAAATGGATTTCACAAAGAATTCCACCAGCCTTTCAAAGAAGAGCTAATGCCAATACTTTCCAAATTATTCCACAAAATAGAAACAAACAAAATAAATGTTGATGGTGGTTCTCTCTCTCTTTTATGGGCATTGCAATAAATCTGTAAATTGCTGTTGGTAAAATTGCATTTTACTATGTTAATTCTGCCTACCCAAGGGCATGGCAGATCTTCCCACTTTCTGGTGTCTTCTTTAATTTATTTCTTTAAAGATTTAAAGTTCTTGTCATACAAGTCTTCCACATGTTTGGTTAGAGTTGCTCAGAGATATTTGATGTTATTCATGGTTTTTGTAAAGGCTAATGTTTCTCTGATTTCTTTCTCAGCCATTTATCATCTGTGTAAAGGAAGGCTACAGGTTTTTTTTTTAGTTAATCTTGTATCCTGCTACATTACTGAAAGTGTTTATGAGTTGTAGAAGCTTCTTGGTAAAATTTTGGGGGTTGCTTATGTAAACTATCATATCATCAGCAAATAGTGAGTATTTGAGTTCTTCTTTTCTGGTTTTTATGCTCTTGATCTCCTTTTGCTGTCTTATTGCTCTAGCTAGGACCTCAAGAACTATATTGGCTAGATATGGAGAGAGTGGACAACCATGTCTTGTTCCTGATTTCAGTGGGTTCACTGGGTTTTCTCTCCATTTAGTTTGATTATGGCTATTAGCTTGCAATATATTCCCTTTATTATGTTTAGGTATGTTCCTTATATCCCTGTTGTCTCCAAGACCTTTATCATGAAGGGATGTTGTATTTTGTTAAATGCTTTTTCAGTATCTAATGAGATGATATGTGGTTTTTATTTTTCAGTTTGTTTGTATGGTGGTTTACATTGACAGATTTTCATATGAACCATCCCTGCATCTCTGAGATGAAGCTGACTTGATCATGGTGGATGATGGTTCTGGTGTGTTCTTGGATTCGATTTGCTAATATCTTATTTAGTATTTTTGCATCAATGTTCATGAGTGATATTGGTCTTTCTTAGTAATGTCTTTATATGGTTTGTATATCAGAGTAATTGTAGCCTCACAAAAGAGTTTGGCAATGTTCCTTCTGTTTCTATTGTGTGGTAAAATTTGAGGAGTATTGGTATTTGTTCTTTGAAAATCTTGTAGAATTCTGAGCTGAAACCATCTGTCCCTGGGCTTTTTCTTTTCTTTTATTTTTTTTTTTTTGGTTGGGAGACTTTTGATGACTGTTTCTATTTCTTCAGCAGTTATAGGTCTGTTTAATTTGCTTATCTGGTCTTGATTTAATTTTGGTAAGTGATATTTATCCAGAAAGTTGTCCATTTCCTTTAAGTTTCCAATTTTGTGGAGTACAGGTATTCAAAATATGACTTGATGATTCTCTGGATTTCCTCTGTGTCTGGTGTTATGTCCTGTTGACAGGGGTTTGTGTCCCACCAAGTCCTGCAGTCATTCAATCCCAAAGAAATACACTGACGTCTACATTAATTATAAAACTGGTTGGCCCAGTAGCTCAGGATTCTTATTAATTCTTGTAACATATTAGCCCATATCCTTGTCTACGCTAGCCACATGGCTTCATACCTTACTTGGTGAGGCAGTCACATCTTGCTTCATCTTCAGCTGGGTCATGACAGCAGAATGATTCTTCCTCTTCCCAGAATTCTTCTGTTCCATTGCCTGCCTCTACTTCCTGTATGGTTGCCCCACCTATAATGTCCCCATTTTCATTTCTGATTTTGTTAATTTGGATAGTCTCGCTCTCTGTCTTTTGGTTAGTTTGGATAAAAGTTTGTCTATTTTGTTGAGTTTCAACTCAACTGTCTGGGACTGTCTGGGACTCTGGTGATTAATCTTCTAGGTTCCAGTGGATCCAAGGCTCAGAATGGTTGTTCCTCACAGTACAGTCAGTGCCAGGGTTCTAGTTATCCCATTGGTCCCTCAGTGTTCCTGGAGTTCCAGGAGTTCCAGGAGCTCCTGCTGAGTTGCTCAGCACTCCTGGGGTTTACTCTATTCCCTTGGTGTTTGCTGTCTCAGGCCTGATCTGACCTAAATCGCTGGCTCAGACCTGTTTCTGCTAATGTCCCTGATCTCGATCCAGTCCTGCAGAGGTCCTGGCTTGGGAGTTAGTCCTTCAAAGGTCTCTGACTCTGATCTACTCCCTCAGAGGTCCCAGACTTAGGTGTGCCTCGACCTGCAGAAGATCTGACTCAGGCCTACTCCCTCAGATGTCCAATCACCCCCACCTCAACCAGCAAGAAAGACGCAACACTTGACTCTCCTTTCTGCGGTTTATTCAGGACCCTTGAACAACCTTCTGACCTCTCGCTCTGGGGAAAGCCAACCCACAGGTTAAATAACCTCTGGGTAGGCAACCCCAGCAAGCCACATGGGACATGCAGATAGGTCCAGAAACGTGGAAGCAAGCCAGATCCTTAGCGTTAGCCATATATGGAGTAGTTTACCACTGAGAGCACTCACCATCGGGGAGGTGGAAGGCAGAAACCAACCCCATCTTTAAGGCATGGCATTACACAGCTCTCTACAGTCCAAGACTTATGCCCAGACCCATAGAGATTTCTGATTCCTGCCTAGTTTTGGAGGTCCCAGACCCACGCCTGGACCCACAAAGGTCCTGGCTCAGACCTATTTCCTCAGAAGTCCCACACCCATGCCCAGATCCATGCTGAGACACACAGAGGTCTTAGCTCAGGCCTAGTTCTGCAGAGGTCCCAGACTCATGCCCAGACCCTCAGGGGTCCTGGCTCAAATCTACTCCCTCGAATCCCAGATTCATGCCTGGACCCACAGTGGTCTCTGGTTCTGGCCTACTCACTCAGCGGTTGCTCCTCTGTACCTGCTCCTGAGGAATTTGCTGTCTCATGTCTGCTCTGGCCCAGGTTACTGGCCGAGTCCTCCTTTTGCAAATGTCCCTGGGCTGGTTCCACTCC
The DNA here is from genome assembly GCF_982192425.1 of Myodes glareolus. Classification (NCBI taxonomy): domain Eukaryota; kingdom Metazoa; phylum Chordata; class Mammalia; order Rodentia; family Cricetidae; genus Myodes; species Myodes glareolus. The sequence goes on from NC_142032.1 coordinate 98,769,784, forward strand.
TGCTTCCGTGGAGTTCAACATCGCAGGTTGTTGGCTCAGTCCTGCTCTTGTGGAGTCTGCTGCCTCGGGCCTCACAAAATCCTTTTCTATATTAAATAATTTAACCCTTAAACCCAAATTATAGATAAGAAAGTTGAGACAGAAATAGTGTAACACTCCTTAAAGGAACACAGCTTGAAAATGGAAGTATTTGTACCACAAGTGAGGAAGTCTGCCCCCAAAGTCCATAGTCTTAGTAACCAAAGCATACTATCATATACAGTAGTCTATTGGTCAAACACAGTGAATAAGAGGGAGTTCTATAAGAGACACTGGTTGCCTCACATATGACATTACCCTAACCTTTCTGGGGGAAGTTTTAGAAAAATGAGGAAGGGACTAAAATCTCTAGGTAAACATGGATTCCTCCAGAGACAGCATCAGGGGTGGAAGAAGTTCCATTTCATCACCATATGTTTGGGAGGCCAGCAGCCAAGTACTGAGCTGCCTTCATGGCTTGAATACTGATAGCAACCACAGGCTGCAGAGCCTCAGTTTGTCCTGCCACAGCCCCAGAGTAAGGGAAGACCTAGGAAGGTAGTTATGGAGAACAGGAGAGCCAAACATTGACAAGTCAAAAAGTGCCAGTTATGAGAGGATAGGTTCAGGCATAAAGGCATGCACAAGATAAAACAGACTAAATCATACCTAATAAAAGTCCTAGAGTTGGTCAGTGCTGAGCCTGAAGTCAGCAGGTGACTAAGTCTCCAGTGAACATTAAAAGCTATATCTGTTGCTCCCTGATTATTATAGAAACTGAGAACCATGACGTCCAAGTGATGAATCTGGTACACAGCTTTTTCCATCCAGCAGGGTGAAGGTTGAGAACACAGAGATCGATCTTTTGAACACAGAGATAAATAGGTCCTTTGACTGTCCATATTTTAGTACTGTTGCTTCCCACATTCCAATATACTTGAGAGGCCACCCAACTAAAACACCAGTAACCTTAACTACAGATGATTTGGAGAATCTCAGGATAATGAGAGAACCTACCCAAATCACAGATTTCAGCCTAAAAGTAAACAGCAGAGGGAGCTGGCAAAAGGAATTAAAGTGCCAACAACTTTGGCGGACATGGCAAAGTTGTCCAGTACAAATTCAGAAAGAGTTGTCTTGTTTTTTATTAAAAAAATTTCCACCTCCTTACCTCCTCCTATTTCCTCCCCTCCCCGCACTCCAGCTCCCCCTCCCTCTCCAGTGCAAAGAGCAGTCAAAGTTCCCTGTCCTGTGGGAAGTCCAAGGTCCTGCCCCTTCCATCCAAGTCTATGAATGTGAGCATCCAAACCATCTAGGCTCCCACAAAGCCAGTACATGCAGTAGAATCAAAACCCAGTGCCATTGTCCATGGCTTCTCAGTCAGCCCTCATTGTCTGCTTCATTCAGAGTCTGGTTTGATCACATGCATCATTACTCCCAGTCGAGCTGGCCTTGGTGAGCTCCCATTAGATCAGTCAAACTGTCTCAGTGGGTGGACGCACCCATTGTGGTCCTGACTTCCTTGCTCATGTTCTCCCTCCTTCTGCTCCTCATTTGGACCTTGGGAGCTCAGTCCAGTGCTCCAAAGTGGGTCTCGGTCTCTATCTCCATTCAACGCCCAACGAAGGATCTATGGTGATATGCAAGATTTTCATCAGTATGGCTATAGGATAGGGCAATTTCAAGATCCCTCTTCTCAGCTGCCCAAGGACCAAGCCGGTGACATCTCCTTGGACTCCTGGGAATCCCTCTAGAGTCACGTCTCTTGCCAACCCTAAAATGGTTCCCTTAATTAAGATAACTACTTCCCTGCTCCCATATCCACCCTTCCTCATCCCATCCATCCCATTCCCCGAAGCACTCCCTATCCTCCCGTTCTCACTTTTCTCTCCCCATCTCTCCTTACTCCCACCCCACCCCCACCCTCAAGCTCCCAATTTTTGCCTGACAATTTTGTCTACTTCCAGTATCCAGGAAGATAACCATATGTTTTTCTTTGTGTTTACCTTCTTATTTAGCTTCCTTAGGATCACAAATTATAGGTTCAATGACCTTCATTCACGGCTAGAATCCACTTATGAGTGAGTACATACCATATTCCTCATTTTGGATCTGGGTTACCTCACTCAGTAAAGCATCTTCTATTTCCATCCATTTGCATGCAAAATTCAAGATGTCATTGTTTTTTACCGCTGAGTAAAACTCTAATGTGTATATGTTCCACACCTTTTTTTAACCATTCTTCTATTGAGGGGCACCTAGGTTGTTTCCAGGTTCTGGCTATTACAAATAGTGCTGCTATGGACATAGTTGAACAAATGCTTTTGTAGTATGTTAGGGCATCTCTTGGGTATATTCCCAAGAGTGAAATTGCTGGATCCTGAGGTAGGTTGACTCCCAGTTTCGTGAGAAACCACCACACTGATTTCCAAACTGGTTGTACAAGCTTGCATTATCACCAACAATGAATGAGTGTTTGCCTTACTCCATATCATCTCCAGCAAAGGCTATCATTGGTGTTTTTGATTTTAGCTATCCTGACAGGTGTAAGATGATATCTCAAAGTTGTTTTGATTTACATTTCCCTGATCGCTAAGGATGTTGAGCATGACCGTAAGTGTCTTTTGGCCATTTGGACTTCTTCTGTTGAGAATTCTCTGTTCAGTTCAGTACCCCATTTTTTAATTAGGTTAATTAGCATTTTAAAGTCTAGTTTCTTGAGTTCTTTATATTTCGGAGATCAAACCATTTTCTGATGCGGGGTTGGTGAAGATCTTTTCCCAATCAGTCGATTGTCTTTTTTGTTTTGTTTTGTTTTTTTTTTAGTAATTTTATTAAATTATAAAAGTTTCCATTTACGCCCCTCTTCCCAACACCCTCCCACTCCCCCCCTCCCTCTCCTCCTCCCTCTTAGTCCATAAAGGCAGTCAGGGTTTCCTGCCCTGTGGGAAGTTCAAGTTCCTCCCCCCTCCCTCCAGGTCCAGGAAGGTGAGTATCCAAGCAGACTGGATCCCCCAAATCCAGTATATGCAGAGGAAACATGTCCCAGTGTCATTGCCAATGGCTTTTCAGAAAGACTCCAGGCCAGCCACATTCAGAGAATCCGGCCACATTCAGAGAAACTGGTTGGATCACGTCCTCGTTCAGTCACAGTCCAGCTGGCCTTGGTAAACTCTCATTAGATCCGTCCCCTTGTATCAGTGGGTGATAGCATCCCTCGCAGACATTATTTCCTTTTTTCATTTTCTTCCTCCTTCTGCTCCTCATTTGGACGTTGGGGGCTGAGTCTGGTGCTCCAATGTGGGTCTCCGTCTGTATCGCCATCCATCGCCAGGTGAAGGATCTATGGTGATAAGCAAAATATTCATCAGTATGGTTATGGGCCAAGGCCGGTTCAGGCACCCTCTCCTCTGTCCAGAGAACAATCTGGGGATCTCTCCTTGGACCTGGGACCCTGGACTGTGGGCAAAGGCTGGTAGGGGCATTTCCTTTGCTTTGAGAGCCTGCCTGAGGACAGGTAAGCTCTGTCTCAGCTCAACCACACTCCTGGCCAGCAAGAGACAGTAATCTTCTAGCAGACATTCTTTGGAGGAGGGGTGAGTTTTCTCCTGTCCCTAGGGCTTTGGCTGGGAGGAATTCAGACTTTCCCCGCCCCCCTCGATTTTCTGGTCACCAGGCAGAGGCGGGCCCTCCCTGCGGAGCTCTCCTGAATTCTGTCCTAGCCTTTATCCAGGTACACCTTCCTCTCTTTCCCCCCTCCCCTCTGGGGCCACAAGATCTCCCCAGAGCTGCTCCCTTGCACGCTGACCCTGGACTGTGGGCTCAGGCTGGTAGGGGCATGTCCTTTGCTTTGAGAGCCTGCCTTAGGACAGGTAAGCTCTGTCTCAGCTCAACCACACTCCTGGCCAGCAAGAGACAGTAATCTTCTAGCAGACATCCTTTGGAGGAGGGGTGAGTTTTCTCCTGTCCCGAGGGCTTTGGCTGGGAGGAATTCAGACTTTCCCCGCCCCCCTCGACTTTCTGGTCACCAGGCAGAGGCGGGCCCTCCCTGCGGAGCTCTCCTGAATTCTGTCCTAGCCTTTATCCAGGTACACCTTCCTCTCTTTCCCCCCTCCCCTCTGGGGCCACAAGATCTCCCCAGAGCTGCTCCCTTGCACGCTGGGCCTGGACTGTGGGCTCAGGCCGGCAGGGGCATTTCCTTTGCTTGGAGAGCCTGCCTGAGGACAGGCAAGCTCTGTCTCAGCTCAGCCACACTCCTGGGAGCAAGAGACAGTGATCTTCTAGCAGACATCCTTTGGAGGAGGGGTGAGTTTTCTCCTGTCCCGAGGGCTTTGGCTGGGAGGAATTCAGACTTTACCCGTCCCCCTTGACTTTCTGGTCACCAGGCAGAGGCGGGTCCTCCCTGCGGAGCTCTCCCAAATCCTATCCCAGCCTATATCCAGGTACACCTTCCTCTCTTCTCCCCTCCCCTCTGGGGCCACAAGATCGTCCCAGAGCTGCACCCTTGCACGCTGGGCCTGGGCTGTGGGCTCAGGTTGGCAGGGGCAGTTCATTTGCTTTGAGAGCCTGCCTGAGGACAGGTAAGCTCTGTCTCAGCTCAGCCACAATCCTGGCCAGCAAGAGACAGTGATCTTCTAGCAGACATCCATTGGAAGAGGGGTGAGTTTTCTCCTGTCCCGGGGGCTTTGGCTAGGAGGAATTCAGTCTTTCCCCGCCCCCCTCGACTTTCTCATCACCAGGCAGAGGAGGCTTCTCCCTGCAGAGCTCTCCCGAATCCTGTCCCAGTCTTTATCCAGGCACACCTTCCTCTCTTCCCCCCCTTCCCTCTGGGGCCACAAGATCTCCCCAGAGCAGCTCCCTTGTGCGCTGTGCTGGGGCTGTGAGTGCAACTCGGCAGGAGGGAGGGCCTGTGTTTCAATAGACTACCTGCTGAATGGTAGACCTTCTGTCAGTGAAGTCCCTGCCCAACAAGGGAACCTGACCTGGTACCAGAGGTTCCAATAGAGAGCATTTGAAGGAAGAGATGGGCAGACGCCAAGGCAAGAACTCCTCCAACAATCTAAAAAACAACATGAAAACACCAGATACCAATGACCCTACAATAGAAGGTCTTGAACCTCTTAATTCAGAAGAAGCAGACAAAAATGCCATTATGAAAGCAATAGAGTCCCTTAAACAGGATATGAATAACTCCCTTAAAGAACTGGATGAGAAGTACAACAAAAAGATTGAAGAAATGAGTAAAGAAATGGATGAGAAATACAACAAAAAGTTCGAAGAAATGAGCAAATCAATGGATGATACACTGGGAAACCAAGAAAAAAAAATCAAGCAGGTAATGGAAACAGTTCAAGAATTGAAAACTGAAATGGAGTCAATGAAGAAAACACAAAACGAGGGCCGGCTGGATATGGAAAATCTAGGTAAATGAACAGAGATTACAGAATCAAGCATAACCAATAGGATACAAGAGATGGAAGAACGAATCTCAGAGTCTGAAGATACCATAGAGAAAATAAATGCTCTTATCAAAGAAATCAGCAAATCCAATAAATTCTCATCACAAAACATTCAAGAAATCTGGGACACAATAAAAAAAACCAAATCTAAGAATAATAGGGATCGAAGAAGGAGAAGAACTGCAGATCAAAGGACCAGAAAATATATTCAACAAAATTATAGAAGAAAACTTTCCCATCCTAAAGAGTGATATTCCTATGAAGGTGCAAGAAGCATACAGAACACCGAATAGACTGGATCAGAAAAAAACATCCCCTCGCCATATAATAATCAAAACACAAAGCATTCAGATTAAAGAAAGGATATTAAGAGCTGCAAAGGAAAAAGGTCAAGTAACCTATAAAGGTAAACCTATCAGACTTACACCAGACTTCTCTATAGAAACCATGAAAGCTAGAAGGTCCTGGATAGAGGTACTGCAGAAACTAAGGGACCATGGATGCAAGCCCAGACTAATATACCCAGCCAAGCTTTCATTCACTATCAACGGAGAAAACAAAATATTCCAGGATAAAAACAAATTTAAACAATACGTAACTACTAATCCAGCCTCACAGAGAATATTAGAAGGAAAATTACATCCCAAGGAAGCCAACATTGCCAACACTGACTACAATAACTCAGACATCTAGCAACCCTTCACTAGCACAACTCAAAGAAGGAAAACACATACACTCTACTACCCAAAAAAAATGACTGGAGTCAACAACCACTGGTCATTAATATCTCTTAATATCAATGGACTCAATTCACCTATAAAGAGGCACAGACTTAGAGATTGGATACGAAAGCAGGATCCAACATTCTGCTGTTTACAAGAAACACACCTCAACCACAAAGACAGACACCTACTCAGAGTCGATTGTCTTTTTGTCTTAATGAGAGTGTCTTTGTTTTACAAAGCGTCTCAGTTTTAGGAGGTCCCATTTATTCAATGTTATCCTTATTGTCTGTGTTACTGGGGTTATATGTAAAAAGAGATCTCCTGTGCCCATGTGTTGTAGACTGCTTCTCACTTTCTCTTCTGTCAGGTTCAGTGTGTTCAGATTAATATTGAGGTCTTTAATCCATTAGGACTTGAGTTTTGTGTATGGTGATAGATATGGATCTACTTTCATTCTATAGGTTGACATTCAGCTATGTCAGCACCATTTGTTGAAGATGCTTTCTTTCTTCCATGAAGAGGGCACCAGACCTCACCACAGATGGTTGTGAGCCACCATATGGCTCCTGGAAATTGAACTCAGGACCTTTGGAAGAGCAGGCAATGCTCTTAACCGCTGATCCATCTCTCCAGCCCATTGTACTTATTTAAAAACAAGACAATTTCTTTTACATTTTCCAACTTTGTGGCATATAAGCTTTTCTAGTAAGAACTAATGATTCTCTGAATTTCCTCTGTGTCTGTGGTTATGTCCCCCTTTTGATTTCTGGTCTTGTTAATTTGCATGTTCTGTCTCTACCTTTTGATTAGTTTGAAAAAAGTTTTGTCAATGTTGTTGACTTTGTCAAAGAACCAGCTCTTTGTTTCATTGATTCTTTGGATTGTTTTTTTGTGTTTCTATTTTGTTGATTTCAACCCTCAGTTTGATTATTTCCAGTATTCTACTCCTCCTGGATGAGTCTGCTTCTTTTTTTTCTAGAGCTTTCAGTTGTGCTGTTACGTCTCCAATATGTGCTTTCTCCATTTTTTTAATGTAGGCACTAAGAGCTATGAACTTTCCTCTTGGCACCACTTTCATAGTGTCCCATAGGTTTGGGTATGTTGTGTCTTTATTTTCATTGAATTTAAGGAAGACTTTAATTTCTTTCTTTATTTCTTCCCTGACCCAGGGGTGGTTCACTAGTTAACTGTTCAGCTTCCATGAATTTGTAGGTTTTCTGGGGTTAGAATTATTGTTAAATTCTAACTTTATTTCATGGTGATCTGATAAGACATTGGTGGTTACTAATATTTTTTTGTATCTGTGGAAGTTTGCTTTCTTACCTAGTATGTGGTCAATTTTCGAGAAGGTTCCATGAGGTGCTAAGAAGAAGGTTTATTCTTTCTTATTTGGATGGAATGTTCTATAGATGTCTGTTAAGTCCATTTGATTCATTACCTCCAGTAATTCTCTTATTTCTCTGTTAGGTTTCTGTCTGATTGACCTGTCCATTGGTGAGAGATATGTGTTGAAGTCTCCTACTATTAGTGTGTGGGGTTTAATTTCTGCCTTGAGTTCTAATAATGTTTCTTTTACATAAGTGGATGCTTTTATATTAGGGGCATAGATATTCAGGATTGAGACTTCATCCTGATGAATTGTTCCTATTATGAGTATAAAGTGTTCATCTCCATCTCTTCTGATTGATTTTAGTTAAAAGTCAATTTTGTTAGAAATTAGAATGGCCACACCCACTTGTTTCTTAGGACCATTTGATTGAAAAACCTTTTCCCAACAATTTACGCTGAATAGATGTCTGTCTTTGTGGTTGAGGTATGTTTCTTGTAAACAGCAGAATGTTGGACCTGTATTTGTATCCAATCTCTTAGCCGGTGCCTTTTTATAAGTGAATTGAGTCCATTGATATTAAGTGATATTAATGACCAGTGGTTGTTAACTCTGTTTTGTTTTTGTTTTGTGGAGGAGTTTGTGTATTTCCCTTCTTTGGGTTGTGCTGGTGAAGGGGGGCTAGATATCTGAGTTATTGTGGACATTGTTGGATTCCTTGGGTTTGATTTTCCTTCTGTTTTCTGTAAGGCTAGATTTGTGACTACATATTGTTTAAACTTGTTTTTATCCTGGAATATTTTGTTTTTTCCATTGATGGTGAACAAAAGCTTGGCTAGGTATAGCAGTCTGGGTCTCTTAGTTTCTGCAGCACATCTATCCAAGACCTTCTGACTTTCATGGTTTCCATTGAGAAGCCAGGTAGAAGTCTGATTGGTTTACCTTTATAAGTTACTTGACCTTTTCCCTTTGCAGCTCTTAATACTCTTTCTTTAATCTGTATGTTTTGTGTATGATTATTATATGGTGAGGGGATTTTTTTTAATGTTCTGTATGCTTCGGTGTTCTGTATGCTTCTTGAACCTTCATAGGAATATCATTCTTTAGGTTGGGAAAGTTTTCTTCTATAATTTTGTTGAATATATTTTCTGGGCCTTTGATCTGCAATTCTTCTCCTTCTTCTACTCCTATTATTCTTATGTTTGGTCTTTTTATTGTGTCCCAGATTTCTTGAATGTTTTGTGATGAGAATTTGTTGGATTTGCTGTTTTCTTTGACCAGAGTGTTTATTTTCTCTATGGTGTCTTCAGAATCTGATATTCATTTTTCTTGTATTCTATTGGTTATGCTTGTTTCTGTAGTCTCTGTTCATTTACCTAGATTTTCCATATCCAGCCGGCCCTCGTTTTGTGTTTTCTTCATTGCCTCCATTTCAGTTTTCAATTCTTGAACTGTTTCCATTACCTGTTTGATTGTTTTTTCTTGGTTTCTCAGGGTATCATTTATGGATTTACTCATTTCTTCAAACTTTTTGTTATATTTCTCCTCCATTTCTTTAAGGGAGTTATTCATACCCTGTTTAAGAGACTCTATTGCTTTCATAATGACACTTTTTTCCACTTTTTCCGGAACAGGGTGTACAAGTCCTTCTGTTGTAAGATCACTGGGATCTGGTGTTTTCATGTTGTTTTTCAGATTGTTGGAGGAATTCTTGCCTTGGTGACTGCCCATCTCTTCCTTCAAATGCTCTCCAATGGATCTTCTGGTATAGGGTCAGGTTCCCTTGTTGACCAGGGACCTCACCTTCTGATGGATCTTCTGCTAGAGGATCAGTGCCCCTTGCTGGCCAGGAATCTCACTCACAAAAGGTCTTCCTTGCTGCTGGCAGGCTATTAAAACAAGGGAACTCCCGCCTGCCTGGTTGCACTCACCACCCCGTCCCAGCGCTCAAACAGGCTGAGCTGGGGGATTTTATGGTCCCAAGGAAGGGAGAAAGAAAGGAAAGGGTTTCTTGGTGATAACTGAGATGGGATAGGAGAAGAGAGGGCATAGCAGGGTGGAGGAGCCCCTGCAGAATGACCAAGAAGATATGGGGGTTGGGGAATGTCTGTGTTCCCTTTCCAGGCTTCTGCCGCAGTTCAGGAGCACACTCACCCCTCTGATGGATCTTCTGCTACAGGATCAGTGCCCCTTGCTGGCCAGGAATCTCGCTGACAAAAGCTGGACCACTATATTTCACAGAGGTTTTGGAGCTTCTGGAGTGAGAGCTTAGTCCCCAGTTCTCCTTACAGAACTCCTGCGAATATTGTAGCATGCGGTTTAGGTACAACGATGCTCTACTTGGTCCCGTTTCCATTCCTGCAACAAAACTTGAAAACACAAATCCAACAGACAGTAGACACTAAAATAAAAAGACAGTTACCAACACAGTCAGGGGAGACCAAACAAAGTCAGAAGATATAGTCAGACAGTGTCTACCTTCATACCTCAAAACCAGAAGGACAAAAGGTGTCCCTCGTGTGCCTGTGAGACAAAGGTCTATGATTGCATCCAATCTCTCTCCATCTCTTTAAATGTCTGAGTTTCAGATGGACACTGGCCATCAGTGTTTACTTCATTTGGTTTCAATTTGCAAATTTTCAGTGGTCATAATCTGGCCTCTCCAGGGGCTTATAAAGTTCCAGCTGCTTCGGTGATCTGGGCAGGAAAGCTTCTTCTAGATTCCTCTTCTATTCTAAAAACTCTTCTACACAGTAGCCTTGAAGTGATAAGGAGATGAGCCACACACCATGGCAACACAAAGGTCAAAGGCCGTTTGGTCCCTAGAGGACAAGCCTTCGCACCCCCACTTGATCTGTTTTGCACTATTGCACTTGGTTGAAAACAGGAACAAAAACAGGGTCAATCTGTTGTTTCCAGCAATGTTTCTAAGGATGTTTACCCCTAAGCCATTGAGTTTCAGTGATGAGTTTCCTGCTTTTGCTGTCTTGGCCTCCCCTGCTGAGGGCTATATATACTGTGTGAGAAAGTGGAATAAAGGCTTGTCTGCAGAACCTGAAGTTGTGTTGCGTGTTAATCCCGATGTCCCTCGCTCAGAGGAACGACAGTTGCCGTGCTGGTGCGACAAAAGGCCATTGGAGAAAACCTCGACAAGATAGGGGCATGTACAGTGCCCAACGACAACTTTGAGACACAAATCCATTATTAGCAGACTGGCAAGTAAAGAATTGGCATGCTTTTTCTTAGCAACCTTGGTTAGACATCTGTAACTCTGACCTTCTGTCAATTGCAAAGTTTTCTTTTTACAAAAAGTATTTAGTCTAGCTAAACTTCTTCTGAGGAGAAAATGAGTTAATCATTTTTTAGCAAGGCAGGCTTTTAGATGTCTGTAGGCTTCATGGGTCAATACAGCTAGTTATGACCATGTCCCAGTATATATTCTATGTACGAAAACTACATAGCTAAATGAAAAGTCATCTATTTTACAATCCACAAAAGTGTGTGCCCATAAGATTGGCATGCAATCATAAGATTACATGTACTCATTATATGAAATACATGGAGATTCATAGCTGTTTTTGTACAAGTGGAATTACAGAAGAAATTACAGCTTTCAGAGTAAGCTATAAATTCTTCATAGCCTGCAATAGTCCACGATAAACACCCCTATCTGTTTGATAAGCATGTTTCTGCTTTTCTGTTGAGAAGCATGTAAATCAGTCTTAGGGCAGTGCTTTCCTGTCTGCTGGCAAAGTAACTCCAGGACACACTTGTTCTCTCTCTCTCCTGAGAGCTATGGCTCAACAAGTTCAGACATATTGTAACTCTTGTCCTTGGGCATCTGTGAATGCCACAGATGAGGTCATTTTGCCTGGACACTAACACTGACAAACTTTTGGCCAAGAAAGATAATTGCAGGAAGATAGACTTCTAAGTTTATACAAAGACCTGGTTGAGAGAGCAAAGGCTTTGACTGTGATCATGTTCTTGTCAGATTCAAATACTGCTGGGGCAGTCATCCAATATATCAAGGTAGGGGGAACATTATGCTTGGTAAACTGGTTTGTCTCATCTTTTTTAGATAAGGTATAATGGTATAATAATGCAAGCCTAGTTGGTGCTAAATTCTTGGCAATCCCCCTGCCTCAGCTTCATCAGTGCTAGGATTTCATGAGTGTGTAATCACGCCTATTTCATGTCACTATTGTGAGTACAATCTAAAATTCTAAGGTTACTTTCTGGGGACACTCTTGGTGTTTTCACTCTTTCAATCACCCATCCTCAGAAACACACACACACACACAAAACACACACAGAAATAGATAGATAGATAGATAGATAGATAGATAGATAGATGATAGAAAGAAAGAAAGAAAGAAAGAAAGAAAGATAGATAGATAGATAGATAAATAGACTTTGTTTGTAACCAGCCTGTGTAGAATCTTTCAGTTTGACTATCAGACTATAGAAATATTGATGTCAAGAAATTAGAATTCCCATAGGAATCTTTTTCTGGAAGAAGAAAAGGAAAATCCCCTGGGGAGACAGAGGAGAAATGTTGAGAAGAGACTATGCCCTGCTCTAAGTCATTTTCTATTATGTAAAACTGGATTTTCTTGCTGTGCCTTGCCCTGAACTCATTGAAAACGAGTCCATTTTGCAAGCAACTTTGTACTCCATTTTGAGAATGGCAGGTGCTTGCATTCCTGAGAATACAGGCAAACAACACCTTGTAACCAGCATAAGGTCTCCACCTCAGGACAAATGGCTCTAACTCAGTTACAGGTGCTTATTTAACATATCAAATCAGACAATGACTGCCAGGTTCTCCCAGAATCCCCCAGAATCATAACTAACCATTCTTGAGTCCTGGCTCTTCTCAGCACTTCTCATCCCCACTCCCTACCAATCTCTCCAACCCCTGATCTGGGCTTCTGCTTCCTTTCCCCCAGCTTTTCTTCCCTGTATAACCTCATCCATTTGGGACACACAGTCTTTTGTCTCTTGTTCTCTAGGTTCACAGATACTCTCTTTGCTCCCTCTCTCTTTGCTTCCTCCCATTCCTCCAAATGATGGCCCAGTTCAGTCTGGATAAATCCAGAAGCCTCTAGCTAATCTTTGCCTCACAACTACAATAAGACCTTCTTCTCCACCACACCTTCGACAATCATGTCCTCACTTTTTTTTCAATCAACTAACAGCACTCATACATCAGAGATTGATAAATCACTTGTTTCTGGGAGTGGAAAGAGTATCACACTATAAATTTATCAGGATGAATTGAAGCTGTGTCTTCCAACAGTGAAGTTGTGGTGTTCTTTGTCTCATAATAAAATAATTTAAGGATGGACTCCAAAGGAGGCTCAAGAACAATTTTATTTGTATTTAAAGAATAAGCTCAAGGCAGACAAGCTATAAATCTTGAAGCAGAGAGAGAAAAAGCAATGCCTTAGAGTATGCTGCACAGAGGTCAACCACATGGTGGATAAGAAGCAGTTGGCAGGATGGGAGCTTTAGAAGATGAGGGAACTAAGAAGCCTAAGGGAAAGCATATTTGCAGAAAAGACAGACAGAAGCAAAGGAAGAGTTACACTTTTCTGAGTAACTCAGGGATGGACTTATGAAACAGCATGGCCTTGACTTTAGGCTCCTGCACCAGGGGCTGGAATTCTGGGATGGAAAAGGACATTATATCACTAAAGGGGTAATATTCTACCTATCTCTTTAGCATGGCTTAATGTGGTTCCACTTTCCCAAAAAGAGGGAGAGTCTCTAGGTCAGATAACTCTTAAGAGAACAAATAATCATGTTTGCACCCATGGGTAGATGCTGTTCTTTACTGTAACATGAGTACATGTGTGTGTGTTAAAATCTTATCAAAGAAACCAGGCCAAGTACTTGCAAACACAGGAAAGGGCAAACCTCCTTACCATAAAGCAGCAGGAACCCAGCACTATAATAACAGTGGCCTCCAAAACCATCTATCATCTGACAACTGCTGTGTGCATCAGTGGCCAACAGGCAGAGAATTTCCGACTGTTCCTGGGGACTGAGCTTTGCTTGGTCCCCTGCTGTTGATGTGGCCCAATCACATGCTCACCTCATGGGCCTGATCACACCGTTTCCTGCTGCTTCCTCTTGCAGCTGGGCTTATACCACAAAGCTTTACAATGATTCAGATGCTTCTTCAAAATAGATTCAGGCTCATATAAAAGGAATTTGAAATAATTCAAATTTCAATATAAATATCAATTTACTAAATAAAAAAAGTACTATAATTTCTCACATTTACAAACATCATCACCAGAACAAGTAGCTCTTAGGCGATAATCTTCACTGACTATTTAAGTTTTGGGAAAGAACTTCTGGTTCCTTATTATTAATTTGACTATTGCTATAGATTTTTTTTTATATTTTAAAAATCTATTTAAAATCTTCTTATCAATATACATTTTGCATTCATAAGTTTTAATGCACTTTATTTACTTGATATTGAATATATTATATAATATATATTTGAGCTGGCAGAATTTAGAAAACTCTTGCTTCTTAAAAAATAAATATATCTCAAATGGATAATCAGAAATCTGTATTTGAAACACAAGAAAAACGTGTTAGCAATCCTGGGGACTTTTTTTAAACTTTTAGTCTTCATGATCTTAAATTGGCCAAAATAAGAAACTTGGGGGGAAAGGTGTTTTGTTTTCTTACTTTTAAGAGGGGAGAGCACAGGCATGCAGAAAATAGTTTTTACATTTTAATGACACAATTTTGATTAAAATTTATCCTGAAGACATATTACATTGTTTTAGCAACACTAAATAAACAATTAAAAGAAGTGTATGTGTTATGATTTAGGTGCTCTCACTCCCCAAGACCGACAGTGGAATTTCCTTGTGGTCTGTAATTGACAAAGATGTTTGTGTTCCTTCTGGCTGGTGGTTTTCCACAGAAGCAGTAGAGGTATAAAAGGCTTTAGTTCGGTGCAAAATAAAGGTTGCTGTTCTTCCACCTGAAAAGGAGCCTCCATGTCTCAATCCCAGCACCCCTGCCAGTCTTGACATCCAGGCCATTCTGAACGGGCAAGTAGAGGTCCCACCAAGAACTGGAAAGTGGAGATTAGTGAACGGGGTTGCTCTTTCTGCTGGCTAAATCGAGGAGATGAGCATATTGGGGAAGGTAATGTGTTTTATTTTTCATCCCCAGAGATACTCTGAGGGACATCCTCCAAAAGATTAGCAACTATAAAGAGGCAGTATGGGACCCTCACCCCTTATTCTCAAAGGGGCAAGAAGAAATTTCCTAGCAGAATGTTTTCCCAGGAAGATAGTGGCCTTCCCCTCACCCACCAAGGAGATTCCAAGCACAAGGTCACTTAGCTCAGTCCAGCCAGCCACCTAGTACAGGCTGATAAAGATGGCCTAACTCAAGAACAGTAGCCTTGCTCTAAAAACAAGGGAAAAGCTGACTTAACAGAATGGGAGTGAGCAAAAGTCCTTGTACCCATGTCAAAGCATTTCAAAGATTCTCTTTGTAGTTATGCCTTTAAAAGCTTACCCCACAGAGGAGATACAACTCCTCTCTACCTTGTTGCAACGGGGATGGAGATGAGTTCCAAACATGTTCGTATTATGCTGATTAAACCTTGATTATTACAGTCTGGGCCTCTCTGGTGGTCTCTCTCTGGGATCATATTCTGGGCACAACAGCAGGAGGGTCAATTGAAGGCCTCAAAAAGTAACTGAAACTCTTAAAGCAAGAAGGCACGGAAATAACAAGGAAGACAGCCGAAGATTTTGTACAAACAATAGCTCAACATAGCCCATGGTTTATTACAGGAGGGGGGTTAAACGTTCCAGACTGGGAATAAGCCAAATCACATTAAAAGGAGTATGTGTTTCTTCATCCCCAGAGACGCTCTGAGGGACACCCTCTGGAAAACTGACTAGTAGCAAACTAATAAAGAGAAGGCAGAAGGACGAATTGAGGACCTCAAAAAGATAAAATATGTACAGATGTATGTTATTATATTGATTGTGTTGTCTTTTGGACTAGAGAAAAACATTTGATTTTGGGAACTGATAAGAAAGGTATTTTGACTTTAAAATATGGGCCTAAGGATTTGATACTTTGGAAAAGAGGTTCTGCTTTTGTTTCAACAGAGGATGAGAACCTGTGGATTCATTGCAAATTTATGTGGTTTGATTCACCAAGACCCACTGAAATGTTGATGTAAAATACTCCCAAGAATGCAACACCCCCCACCCCGCTCAGCAGGAAGTAGCCAGACAGAGAGGGTGTATCTGGGGCCAGAAGGCAGCTGGAGCTTTGATAGGTGGCTGCCTCAAAAGGCATGTTGCCCTGGCCCAGTCAGTGCCTGGCCTGGGGAACTCCAAGGCAGTGTCAGAAGTATGGCAACAAGTGCTGGATGGGCAGAAGAGAGACCTTGTAATCACCGCAGCTGCGATTGCCATTATTGCTATCTCTGCCAGTGCAGATACTGCTGTCTGAGTTGCTTTCTCCCAGATTATGCAGACAGCTGAAACTGTTTGGATCCAGAGTGAGTGCAGCTGGGGCCAGAAGGCAGCTGGAGCAGAGCTTTCCCACCACAGCTACTACTGCTGGATTTGCTCTCTCACAGACTGTGCAGATGGCTGAGACTGTCAACCAGCTTGTCGAAAAGAGTCAGCAATGCTTTGGACATTCAAAATTCAATTGGGCATATTGACCTTGAACCAACAAGGAGCTCTGGTTCAGGAGCAAGTGGACTATCTTTGGACTTTTCAACAGTTAATCATGTTATGTGTGCTACTCATGACACTGTATTGCATGCTTCTGCTACTGTTACAGAACTCAATCGTCATATGAGAGGGGTTTGGAATACTGCTTTTGTTAATTTTACCACCCAGTTAGTGCATGCTAGATGGTTGCAGTACTGGTCTGACTCCTTGGCACTGTTAGTCCTGGGGATACTTGGTTTAGGGCTATGTGTCTAGGTAGCCATGGATGGGCAATACTTTGGGAGCAGGATGTCACCTAAGACAAAGAATGTTAGAGGGCTATTTCCCATAACAGGCAATGTATTATAAAATAAAATGAGGGGAGTTGTTGTGATCCAGCTGCCCTCACTCCCCCTGACTGACAGCAGAACTTCCTTGTGGTCTGTAATTGACAAGGATGTTTGTGTTCTTTCTGGCTGATGGGTCTCCACAGAAGGAGATAAAGGAGATAAAAGGTTGCTGTTCTTCCACCTGAAAAGAAGCCTCTGGGTCTCAATCCCGGCACCACCTGCCAGTCTTGGCTATCCAGGCTTTGCTGGCTGCAGCAACTGGTGTTATTTGGTCTTCATAATATTGGATTTATATCTGGCTTCCCACACATTGTTCCTCATTTCTACTTCAGATTTCACCAGACTCCATACAGAATATATACGTCTACAAATATTTGAATCATGAAAACTCAGTTCATCTCTCATAAATTACAGATAATTTCATAGTTCTCCTCTTAGTTAGGGTTCTCATAACAACTGCATATATCACTCAATTTGTGGTAATATGGCTTGACCCCCCATGTTCTTCCAACTTCTTTCAGTACTTATTTGCCATGCTGTTTCCATATTATCAAATGTTCCTAATAAAACTTCAGCTCCCTGCACCAATTTCTGTCTTCTTCATTCTGATCTATAACAGACTTCCTGAGATTGAAAATTTACAACAAACAGATTTTGGAGTTTACAGTTCTGGATACTGGGAAATCTGAAATCATTACACAGGCACCCAAAGTGAGCCTTTTTCCATCAGATGTGATACCTGCTATAGTCATTATAATAAGTGCATATGGAGGCAAAATGTAAGGAAGATCAGACAGGGCAGAAAAGGAAATGGGATTGTGTTGGGTCCCTAGAGGACAGGCCTTCACACCCCCACTTGACCTGTTTTGCACTCTTGCACTTGGT
This sequence comes from Myodes glareolus, assembly GCF_982192425.1. Lineage (NCBI taxonomy): Eukaryota > Metazoa > Chordata > Mammalia > Rodentia > Cricetidae > Myodes > Myodes glareolus. The sequence goes on from NC_142032.1 coordinate 98,787,268, forward strand.
TGAAAACAGGAACAATCTGTTGTTTTCAGCAATGTTTCTAAGGATGTTTACCCCTAAGCCATTGAGTTAAGGTGATGAGCTTCCTGCTTTTGCTGTCTTGACCTCCCCTGCTGAGGGATATATATATATATATATATATATATATATATATATATATATATATATATATATATATATATATACTGTGTGAGAAAGTGGAATAAAGGCTTGTCTGCAGAACCTGAAGCTGTGTTGTGTGTTAATCCCGACGTCCCTCGATCAGAAGAACAACAGTTGCCCTGCTGGTGCGGCAGGACTGAAGAGTGCCTAGAGAAGTCATTTGAAAGTCATGGGATACTAATTTTCTATAAAGTAGAAGAGCAGATTAATATAATCATTGTCCACTATGAGGGTGCCTCTGAATAAGACAGAAACCACAGGAGAATTGTAAGCATAAGCAATAAATGCAGCTAAAGCATGTACAATCTCATTTGCCTTATGGGTAAACACCCTGGACGGGGAAGAGAGAGGGAGCTAGAGAGCAAGGGGGTGCATAAAGAGAAAGTTCCAGAGGTGTGAAAGCAACAATCAGGAAATAAGTTAGATAAAGTAGAGGATTAAAATATACGTGAAATACAAGAAGGGACTCTAGTCCACTCCAGCTAGTTGCTCTGTCAGGCCTTTGTCTTCTCCTCAATTCCCTCTTCCTTGCTAAAAACTGTTAAATTACATTCCTGAAGTTACTCCTAAGGTTTATTCCCTTATTTAGCCTATTCTTCCTCCTGAGGCTGACTACCAATTTACAGCTATCAAAGTACTGAAATTCAGCAATGAAAAGCCCACTTTGACTCACCTAATTAACACGCCCAATTAAAGTTAAACACCTCATGCTAACATAGGCTTTCCCATTTTATCTTTATAAACCGCTGTTTTCCTATGTGTCACTTCTGTCTCTGCTCTATCTAGAGGCAGGCCTTTATCTCACTCCAGGACTCCTTTTTCCCTGTTGGTTGTCCCCTTTTTTCACCTCTCTTCTGTTCTATTCCCCTTCTCCCTCTTTCTCTATCTCCTGTCCTTGTCTCTTGTCCCTGACCTCTGTCCCTCTGTGGCAAAAAAACAAAACAAAACAAAAAAAACCTTGGCCTGAGAACTTGGTCGTAGGGGTCCTGAGTTTATACCTGTCCTTTCAGTACATATACAAATATGGCTGGCACCACTGCATTGAAAACTGTCAATTAATAGAAAGATAATTTATCAAAGAGCAAAAGGAAAAGCTACAGATAGAGAAGCATTAACCATGGTAGAGGTACTTTTAGATCTGTGGGAGACAAAATATCAATATTGAATGATTTAAGATGAAGTGACAAAAGATGGAAATGGAAAGAGTAGATATAAGTTACAGAGATATTAATATAAAAAGGGTGAAGATCTGATGGAGCCAGTATTGTTTTAGAAATGAAAGCCAACTAGCATACTTTTACATTTCAACTCTAGCTGTGCAGCTTGTCATACTGTGGAGTTTATGAGTGCTAAAAACCAACCTATTGCACTACACCTCACAATGACAGCTAGATTCATGAGCTGCGTTTACTACATATGTGGACAATAATGTGATGAAGATACCAATGAAAGTACATGCTTCACACATAAAGCAAGGATGAGAAGTTCCTGCAGAATTATGGACTTGGAACACTCTTTCTATTAGAGAAGAAGCCATACTTCTAAAGTACAGGACATGGACCGACTAAAGGCCTGTTTTCAAACCAGCCATGAAGCTAGGAGATCACATCTCAACTGCACACAGGAAGAAGAGAGAGCAAACTGTAAGGCAACAAGTCCACAAACCCTCAAGCCTGATTCCAATGTTGACTTCCTACAGCAACGTTTCATAGGTTGAGAAGAAATGAGATACGTTCTAGAACTTCCCTATCTCACCAATTTCTCTTTGGGACAAGTGTCCAAACACATAATAAGCATGTGGGTCATTTGTCATTCAGATCACAGTATTTCATTCCTATTTCCCAGAGACTCATGCCATATCACAATGCAAAACTCATTTAGTCCAACACTAGTGTTTAGTTCCATAGTGTTTAGTAGCCTCAATATTGATCAAAACTCCAAAGTACACAGTCAGTTCTGAGAGTTAAGGCTAAATCCGACCTGTGACTGTGTAAACAATAGTAAAAAAAAGAAGAAGAAGAATTTAAAACATAATTGCATACTCCCAACAATGACAAGAATATACATTCCAATTTTAAAATAGGGAAAATGGGAATGTAGTGAGTGAAAAAAAATAGCAAAGCAAGACAGAAATACAGCATGGAAAATAAAATCCCTAAACTCTATATCAGGTATATAAGGTATGTAGAGTATTTAGTCTCAAAGGATTTTGATGACTCCAGCCCTCTAGTTTTGCTGCCTGAAACATGTGGTTCCTATTTTTGCTTGCTCCATTCTATGTTTAGCTCTCAGACATCTCCACCATCTTGAGAGCATGTGGAAGATCTACCTCTATCCTTTTGAGGAAGATTTATACTGATTTCTTTATTGGCTCCAATCGTTTTTGGTCCCACCAACAATGAAGAAGTATTCTTCTTTCCCCAAATCCTCACCAGCATTTATTATGATTTCTTTTTCTGACAGTGGCCATTCTATATTTCTTAAAATAAAATCCAGAGTTTTATACTGGGTTTTCCTTATAGTTAAGAATATTAAACATTTTAACAAATGTATTTTTTGCTCATGTGTTTCTTCTTCTGAGGACTCTCTGTTTAGTTCCATTGCTCATTTGTGCTGGGATTCTTTCTTGGTGTTTAGTGATTTAGTCCTTTATATATACAAGACAGTAATTCTGAGAGATGTAAAACCGATTAAGACTTTTTCCCGCTAAGATGGCTGCTGAGCCCCTGCTTCCCTGCCGAAGAAAAGATGTGGAGTGGGCTGTTACCTCCTGGGCTAAATGAAAGCGATGTTGAGTCAGATTCTGAAGATGAAGCCGCACTAGAGAATCCAGAACTTCCAGAATTTAATTTACAGGAAGATGGAAAGACTGACAGCAGTAGGAAGCCAAGAATGTCAGATTTCCCAGCAGGCAAGCCAATGGAAACAGAGGCTGATGCAAATGCATATGAGAAGTGTCCTTCTGGAATTCCCTTGGACATGTGGAATAAATTTCAAGAATTGCATAAAAGACATTCTGAACAGAAAAATTCAACATCAAGATTCAGACAGAAAAAAAGAAAACTCTCCAAAAAAGGCAAATTGAAGAATGAAAATTAATCTCACAGTGAACAGTCCTCAAGTGAAACACAGTGGAAGGAGCTTACTCAGTATTTTGGAGCCAATGATAGATTTGAACCACCAGTTAAGCAGAAAAAAGTTGAGAAATCAGGCCTTGAGAAGAGGATAGACCAGGCTGTGGAGGAATGGGATGTTGAGAAGGCTGAAGAGCTCAGCAACCAGCTAGCTACTCGAGAGCTTGGTGTAAAAATTGCCAAAGCAATTGCCTGCCACAAGTTTGTTAAAGCCAAAAAGGAGGCTGAAAACTCACAGGCTGCTCGAAAGAAGAAGAAACTGGCATGGGGGTTTGAAGCAAAGAAGAGATGGGAAACTAAAAGCAACATGGGATACATGTAGCCTCGCAGAGTTCTTCAGGACGTTTATGATAGGCCGGCATGCTTCATTTGCCAAAAAGATTTCCCTGCTTAGGCTTAAAATGTCAGAAAATTGATAAGGGTAGAAAAAGATAAGCCTGAAACTTGGGAGCTGATTATAAATTCTTTTCAGTCTTTTTTCTAAGAAGTTTGTAAAGGAAATGAGCATTTTTATATTTGTGTAAGAAATTTTAAGCATATGTACAAGAAAGATGGGAAGGGTTTTATTTATTTGTATAAACCTACAGTTTAAAACCAATTTTGTGTTTCTTCTATTAGGTCTAGCATAGCCTGTGAGGTCCTTGTACTTCCTTATCTGTTCTTAACATGACTGTACTTTTTCTAGAATTGTGTTTTTCAGATTGGCTTTTGTTTATAATAGATTAGTCATAAATATAAAAATTCTCAATTGTTACTGACTTTACCAATGACTTTAATTACTTCAATGTTATAAGAATAATTATTGATTCTTTATGGAGGCAGTAGAATTAATATTTTGTAGTCACATAGTAAAAGCTATTGGTTAATTTTTGTGTAATGTCAGTGGACATAATTACAGTAAAATGGTAAAAAACAACACAGACAGAAGGTCTTCCCAATCCAGTAAAAAAGTGGACATAACATATATGGAGAATGATTTAAATTCAGCTTTGCCTAGAAAATATCTTTCTAAATATTTCTCAACCGTGTCATTTTTTAGATTATGATTGTTCTTTGGAACGGAAATGGTCTGATTGTGGTAGACAGATCATTGTAACTGAGGATATCATAACTTTGGATTGTCTAACAGCTCATTTGTTTTTACCTCTTCCTCTGCCACTTTAAAGATGAAATGAGTTAATGAGGCTAAAGAGAGAACTAATACCTGGGAAGCCATTGTCCTTCGGTATGTGTTTTACAGTCCTAATGGAAATTCGTCATTTGATAACTGGCAAGACTAAATGTGGACACTGAAAAATTAGTCATGATTATAATTACATTATTTTTAGATATAGAGCAGTAACAATTTCATTAACTTATGGCAATATGTAAGTTTTCTTTATATAAAGAATTAGTGAATAATTTGTTGCTCATTAAGAGTCCAAATGTCGCCGAGTGGTAATGGCACACACTTTTAATCCCAGTACTCAGGAGGCAGAGGCAGGTGGATCTCTGTGAGTTTGAGGCCAGCCTGTTCTACAGAGTGAGCTCCAGGACAGTCAAGGCTACACAAAGAAACCCTATCTAAAACAACAGCAACAATAAATTTAAAAAAGAGAGAGAGAGAGAAAGAGAGAGAGAGACAGACAGACAGACAGACCAAATGTCAACTCTTGTTGATTCCATTTAGTTGAGAACTGAGATCTAGGAGATTGGATATCCACTGACTTGTCTTCATACCTTTGAAAGGTGTCCATTTATAAATGTTCCTGAGTACTGTGTACTTCGAGTGAGTGAATGTATGCTTCACAGGGCAGGAATATTTCCCCCGAAGTTTCTAGAGTGGCTGGTTTTGTATGTAAGGTCCTCGGAATATGCGGAATATGCGTTCCCCTTGGGCCCCCACCTCAGTTTTCTCTGTCCTTACATTCACCAAGGCTGGTACTTTTGCCAGCACGTTTCCCTTCTCAGACCTTGGCGGAACGTTTTTCGGCAGGATCAGATTGTGGAGCCTCTGACTTCTCCGTCAAATCAGCAAGGCCCTGCTCACCCACACCAGTGCCAGCAGTTTGCCCCTGTTTAAAATTTATTTATTCCTCTTTTATATGTGTGGGGTGTTCTGCCTGCATGTATGTCTCTGTACCATGTGCTTGTCTGATACCTATGGAGGGCAAAATAGAGGCGTCACATCCCCTGGAAATGGAGTTGTAGATAGTTGTGAGATACCATGTGGATGTTTGGATCCTCTGGCGGAGCAGCCAGTGCTCTTACAGCTAGAGCTTAACTGAGTGAAGAATAAAGGCGGTCAGAGAAGAAAAAAAAAAAAAAAGACTTTTTCCCATTCTTCCTCTTTCTAATCATGATAGTATTCTTTTCTATACAGAAGCTTTTTGGTCTCATGCGATACCATTTGTCAACTTTGATACTAATGTCTGTGATAACAGTCCTTATACAGAAATGTAGGCTGAATTGAGCATATGAAAGGCAGGATTAACCAAAATGGCACTGACAGAAAACAAGAAGGGAGGGGACATGACTGTTTACAATAAAAATAAATAAATAAATCAATAAAATATTGGGGTTAAGATGGGGAGAGATGTCATAAATGCCTGATGCCTCGTATTCTCCATCAGGGGCTATGGGAGCTGCTGCTCATGCAGATGTGACTGCTAATGTGATTGGCTAATTCTCCTCCCACTGCTTCTGGGGTTGGTGGGTTTTGATTTGTAAGATCCATGCTGTAAGGAAATAAACAAGTTCCTGCTTGACTGATGGTCTCCAGGATCTGGGGGCTACATGGCAAGCAGTGCACTTCCCCTCCTCAGCCAGCACCAGTTGCAAGCAGCTGGCTCATTTCTTTCTGCGGGATCTGCAGAGAGATCCCTCAGCTGGTGCCCAATATGGGGCCCAAATAGGACATTCAGCTGAGGCCAAGCTTTGAATGGAGATGAGAAAGAACACAGGTCATATGAAGAAAGGATAAAGTTCTGTGCTGGAATGAGAGAGCAAGACAGAGAGGGGGGCTATGGAAACGAATAAATAATACTAAAGTACTTTAAAATTTTCCTATAAAACTGACTACTTTAGAAGCATCCTAAAATTCATAGGTATACACACATAAATTCAGTCTAAATGAAGTTACGCTTCCCTGAACACCATAAGTTATCCATTGTAAAGCCCAATACCATGTATGAGCTAGCTTTTTATAAGTTGTTTGTCAGGTGGTCCATACCAAACGTCCTAAAGTTATTAAAAGTTATTGCCATTGCTCCTGTTTGCCCTCTGGAACTTGACAGTAAGTAAGACCCTATTGGTGAAGACACCACATACTTGAGTCATAATTACTTGAAAAAAGCTGCTTCTGGCCTAAAAGCATCATCCTTATTGGCTAGCTTTCAAAGAACTAGCAGGTGCTGTGCATGATATAAAGGAGAAAAATAAAAGACCTTGCCTCACTATCTGCTTGCTGGTTCAATTGCGCACTACTATTTTGACAGTAAACAACCATTTTCTGATTGAATTTTATACCTACTCCACAATATGGATTTGAGGATGATATTTATAACTGGACAAAAAAAATCCTATTTCACTCAGTGATGGATTGTGACCAGGATTTGTAAGCCAAATAACCTGTTTATTCTCTAAGTTGGTTTTGGTCAGTGTTTGGTTATAAGTTGTAGGGGAGGACCTAATAATATTATTCTGTTTAATAGACACAGTAATAAACTGATCCCTAAATTTTTATCTTTATACTAATATACCAATGCTTCTATCAACCCTCAGTTGAGAAGGTTCTTTTGGATGAGATTAATTTAGAGACTTAAACCAGGTCAACATGCAGTGAAGAAGAGACTGCAGATCTCCCGTCACTAGCTGGGACGTTTATACTTTACCTTCTGCTCACTAGGTTCAGGAGCATTGTGGGAAAGGGTGCAGTGATATTGTCAGAGTCAGAGAGACATTGTCTGGAGTGACACAATGTTTATTAGATACAACAGTGCAGTTGCACACATGAAATCTCAATGGGACTACATGTGCAAGTCCTGGACAAAATCAAGCCAGCCAAGCTTTCAACGAGGGTGGGGAGGGACTCATGATGTCCTATGTCCTTTTGAGAAGCTATTAGCAGTTGGTGGCTGCTGGGGGAGAACCACTGTTTGTCGGGCTGTGGGCTGGGAGGTTGTACATACTCCCACATCAATGCATAAGAGGCAGAACTAAATGAACTTAGTGTGTATATTGTAAAAAATAAGGCAATACATAAGAATGGGATGAAAAAGCAGTAGAACTTGAAGAATTGGAGAGGAGAGAATTTTATCAAAACACATTCTATACATGTATGAATATCAAAAAATGTGAATTTAGGTTTAATGGTTATTTTCATTTCTTCATTTGGAGTCTGTTCTGTTCATTATCTCCCTTAACATTGAAGACTTGGAGTTAGAGGAATTTAATTTTTTAATTTTTTATGTATTGTTAATATAAATTAATAATTTGAAGTAAATCTGGCATAGACTTATCTCCCATTCTATGGATTGTCATTCATTGTGATGTTTATTTTCTTTGCAAGGTCAAAACGTTCACGTTATCTCATTTGTCAGTTTTTCAGGATATTTCCTAGGTTAATGCCAGGCTTTTTCAAAAGATCTTTTCTTAGGCTTTCCTACACTTACACCTATCTGCATCTATATACATTGGAGGCCACGATCCTCACATGAGGGAGAGCATATTGTTTTCTCATTCTGAACTTGTGTTTCCCCACTTAACACTGTATTTCTCCATGTCCATCGAGCTCAGATGCTGGAATAGCCACATGGGTTAGTGTGGGGACTTGGTCAGACAGAGGAGACAAGTCAGTTGTGTTCAAGAACATTAGCGTGTGACAACTGCAGTCAGGAGTGCTCAGACAGCACATAAGGGCTTTCTGAAAAATGTTTCAATTTCTGTTTCTCAGCAAAACCAAGTCCAGGCCTAGTGGGAACCAGACAAACACCCTAAAATATCACCACCATCTCTGAGATTGTGGAGGACCTGTCTTAGATATTTAATATCTTTATACTCTCATCCCAATGCTAAACCTGGGTGGGAGCTGGATCATTTAAGCACTGTTAATGAGATTTTAAGAGTTTCTTATTGTTGATTATTGTTCTCCCAAGGTCTGTGAAGAATTTTGGTGGGATTTTGATACGAATTGGGTTGAATTTATAGATTACCTTTGGTAGAATTGCCATTTTTACTATGTTGATCCTACCTATCCAAGAGCATGGGAGATCCTTCCATTTCTTTCAATTTCTTTCTTCAAAACCTTAAAGTTCTTGTCAAATAGATCTTTCACGTCCTTGGTTAATGTTACCTCAAGATACTTTATGCTATTTGTGGCTATCGCAAAAGGTGATGTTTCTCTGATTAACCTCTCTGCTTCTCTATCCTTTGTGTATAGGAGGGCAACTGATTTTTTTGAGTTTATCTTGTATACGACCACATCACTGAAGGTATCTATCAGCTGTAGGTGTTCTTTGGAAGCGTTTTTGGAGTCACTGATATACACAATCATATCATTTCCAAATAACGAAAGTTTGACTTCTTCCTTTTCAATTTGAATCCCCTTGATCTCCTTATGTTGTCTTACTGTTATTGCTAGAACTTCAAGCATTATACTGAAGAGGTATGGAGAGAGTGGACAACCTTGTCTTGTTCCTGATTTTAGTGGAGTGGCTTTGAGTTTTTCTCCATTTAATTTGATATTAGCTGTTGGTTTGCTGCATATTGCTTTTGTTATACTTAGATATGATCATTGTATCCCTAACCTCTCCAAGACCTTTATCTTAAAGGGGTGTTGAATTTTGTGAAATGCTTTTTCAGCATCTAATGAAATCATCATATGATTTTTTTCTTTCAGTTAATTTATATGATGGAGTACATTGATAGAGTTTCGTATGTTGAACCAGCCCTGCATCTCTGGGATGAAACCTATTTGATCATAATGGATTATTTTTTTGATGTGTTCTTGGATTCGGTTGCCAGTATTTTATTGAGAATTTTTGCATCAATGTTCATGAGCGAGATTGGTCTATAATTCTCTATCATGGTTGAGTCCTTGTGTGGTTTTGGTGTCAGGGTAACTGTAGCTTCACAAAAAAAGTTTAGCAATGACTCTTCTGTTTTTATTATGTGAAACACATTTAGGAGTATAGGCATCAACTCTTATTGGGAAGTTCTGGTAAAATTCTGCATTAAAACCATCTGGTCCTGGGCTTTTTTTGGTAGGGAGGTTTTTTATGACAGCTTCTATTTCCTCAAGACTTATAGGTCTATTTAAATTGTTCACCTGGTCTTGATTTAATTTTGGTATATGGTATTTATCTAAAAGAAGTCCATTTCTTTTACATTTTCCAACTTTGTGGCATATAGGCCTTTGTAGTAAGACCTAATGATTCTCTGAATTTCCAGGTGTCTGTTGTTATGTCCCCCTTTTCATTTCTGATTTTGTTAATTTGCACATTCTCTCTCTGTCTTTTGAATAGTTTGGATGGGGGTTTGTCAATCTTGTTGTTTTTTCTCCAGGAACTATCTTTTTGTTTTATTGATTCTTTGGATTGTTTTCTGTGTTTCTATTTTGTTGATTTCAGCCCTCAGTTTGATTATTTACAGTCTTTTACTCCTCCTGGGTGAGTCTGCTTCTTTTTTTTCTAGGGCTTTCAGCTGTATTGTTAAGTCTCTAATGTAAGCTTTCTCCATTTTCCTTATGTGGGCACTTAGTGCTATGAACTTTCCTCTTAACACTGCTTTCATTGTGTCCCATAGGTTTGAGTATGTTGTATCTTTATTTTTATTAAATTCAAGGAAGACTTTAATTTCTTTATTTAATTCTTCCTTGACCCAGGAGTGATTTAGTAGTTAACTGTTCAATTTCCACGAGTTTGTTGGATTCCTGGGGATAGCATTGTTGTTGAATTCTAACTTTAATTAATGGTGATCTGACAAAACACAGGTGGTTACTAATATTTTTTTGTATCTGTGGAAGTTTGCTTTGTTACCGAGTATGTGGTTAATTTCTGAGAAGGTTCCATGAGCTGCAGAGAAGAAGGTATATTCTTTCCTATTTGGGTGGAATGTTCTATATATGTCTGTTAAGTCCATTTGATTCAATACCATCAATAATTCTCTTATTTCTGTGTTAGGTTTCTGTCTCATTGACCTGTCCATTGGTGAGAGAGGAGTGTTGTAGTCTCCTTTAGTGTGTGGGGTTTGATGTGTGTTTTGAGTTCTAGAAGTGTTTATTTTACATATGTGGGTGCTTTTATATTAGAGGCATAGATATTCAGGATTGCTACTTCATCCTGATTAATTGTTCCTGTTATGAGTATAAAGTGTCCATCTCCATCTCTTCTGATTGATTTTAGTTTGAAATCAATTTTGCTTGAGATTAGTATAGCCATATCCACTTGTTTCTTAGGTTCATTTGATTGAAAAACTGTTTCCAAACCCTTTACTCTGAGGTTGTGGTTGAGGTGTGTTTCTTGTAAACAGCAGAATGTTGGATCCTGCTTTTGCATCCATTCTCTTAACATGTACCTTTTTATAGGTGAATTGAGATCATTGATATTAAGTGATATTAATGACCAGTGGTTGTTAACTCCGGTTATTTTTTTTTTTTGGTAGTAGAGTTTGTGTGTTTCCGTCCTTTGGGTTGTGCTTGTGAAGGGTTGTTAGATGTCTAAGTTATTGTGGGTATTGTTGGCTTTCTTTGGGTTGTTATTTTCCTTCTATTACTTTCTGTAAGGCTGGGTTTGTGGCTATGTATTGTTCAAATTTGATTTTATCCTGGAATACCTTGTTTTCTCCATTGATGGTGAAAGAAACCTTGACTGGATATAGTAGTCTGGGCTTGCATTCATGGTCTCTTAGTTTCTGCAGCATATCTATCCAAGGCCTTATGGCTTTCATGGTTTCCATAGAGATGTCAGGTGTAATTCTGACAGGTTTACCTTGATATGTTACTTGATCTTTTTTTCTGTTCTGCTCTTAATATTCTTTCTTTATTCTGTATGTTTTGTGTTTTGATTATTATATGGCAAGGGGATTTTTTTGATCCAGTTTATTCAGTGTTCTGTATGCTTCTTGTACCTTTATAGAACTACCCTTCTTTAGGTTGGGAAAGTTTTCTTCTATAATTTTGTTGAATATATTTCTGGGCCTTTGAGCTGTAATTCTTCTCCTTCTTCTACCCCTATTATTTCTAGGTTTGGTCTTTTCATAGTGTCCTAGACGTCCTTGATGTTTTATTAAGAATTTGTTAGACAGTGAATATCAAATTAAATGGAGAGAAACTCAAAGCCATTCCTCTAAAATCAGGAACAAGACAAGGCTGTCCACTCCTATCATATCTCTTCAACATAGTTCTTGAAGCTCTAGCAATAACAATAAAACAACATATGGAGATCAAGGGGATTCTAATCGGAGAAGTGGAGAATGGGGAGATCTTGGAGGAATGGGGTGGTTGGGATGAAAAAAGGGTGGATATGGGAGCAGGGAAGTAGATATCTTAATTGAGGGAGCCATTTTAGGGTTTCAAGAGACTTGACTCAAGAGGGGTTCCAAGATGTTCAAAGAGATGTCCCCAGCTTGTTTCTTGGGCAGCTGAGTAGAGGGTGCCTGAACTGACCCTATCCTATAGCCACACTGATGTATATCTTGCATATCACTATAGAACCTTCATCTGCCAATGAATGGAGATAGAGACAGAGACCCACATTGGAGCACTGGACTGAGCTCCCATGGTCCAAATGACCAGCAGAAGGAGGGAGAACATGAGCAAGGAAGTCAGGAATGCGAGGGGTGCGCCCACCCACTGAGACGATGTGACTGATCTAATGGGAACATACCAATGCCAGCTGGACTGGAACTGATGGAGCATGTGATCAAACCAGACTTTCTGAATGTGGCTGTTAATGAGGGCTGACTGAGAAGTCAAGGACAATGATGCTAGGTTTTGATTCTACTGCATGTACTGGCTTTGTGGGAGCCTAGTTTGTTTGGATGCTCACCTTCCTAGACCTGGATGGAGGGGGGAGGACCTTGGACTTCCCACAGGGCAGAGAACCCTGACTGGTCTTTGGACTGGAGAGGGAAGGGGTGTTGAGGGAGAGGGAAGGAAATGGGAGGAGGGGAGGAGGTGGAAATTTTTAAAAAAAAATAAATAAATAAAAAGAATTTGTTGGATTTGCTGTTTTCTTTGATCAATGAGTTTATTTCCTCTATAGTATCTTCAGCATCTAAGATTCTTTCTTCTACCTCTTGTATTCTGTTGGTTATACTTGTTTCTATAGTCGTTGTTTGTTTACCCAGATTTTCCATATCCAGTCCCTTCGGTTTGTGTTTTCTTCATTACCTCCATTTCAGTTTTCAAATCTTGAACTGTTTCCATTACTTGTTTGATTGCTTTTTCTTGGTTTCCTAGGGCATCTTTGAGGAATTTATTCATTTCTTCAACTTTTTGTTATTCTTCTCATCCATTTCTTTAAGGGAGTTTTTCACATCCTGTTTAAAGGACTCTATCACTTTCATAATGTTACGTTTAAAGTCTTTTTCTTCTACTTCTTCTGGATTAGATTGTTCAAGTCTTCCTGTAATGTGTTTGCTGGATTCTGGTGTTATCATGTTGTTTTTCAGATTGATGAGGTAATTCATGTGTTGGTGCCTGCCCATCTCTTCCTTCAAATGCTGTTAGGAGGGTCTTGGTGGCTTGGTCCAATCTTTGCTGTGGCCTCCTGTGTACTTCGGGGTTTTTCTTGGTCTGCCCTCTCTTAGGTCCCCTCATCACTGGTGTCTCTCAGATCCTCTCCACCCTGGAGTAGGTTGTGGTGGTGGATTTAAGGACCCTGCAGATGGAAAGAAGTGCTTGGGTGGCAAGCTGTGGTGGGATAAGTAGAGAAAGGCAGTAGCCAGGGAAAAGCCCTGTTGAATGGTCAGAAAGTTTAGGGGATTGAGGGGTGCCTATACTCCCTTCCCAGGGTGTCCAACCAGCTAGTCGGGCTGTCACTTATGTGGGTTCTACCCGAATCTGCACCTCCCTCCTCCCGGCATGGATTGCGCAACTTCCGTACCTCGCCACGAGCTTGGGGCAAGGGTCTAGGGGTTAAACAGAGACACACACACACACAGAGATCTGGGCCATTTGCCAAAAGGTAAATGCCAATTTTATTTAGTTTTCGCCAGGTTAAATACTCTTTTTCCCAGAAGAGCAAACTCCCTCCCAGCCAGGTGTGAGAAAACAGCTTGACCAGCCTGGCACCTGTGAGGAATTCCTCCACAGGCAGGGGGTGCTAGCAAGAGCATAGTGACAGACAGTTAGGGTAAGTTTAGGTGCCATGGGAACCCTTCTTTGCAGGTGGGAAATTACCATATCAAAGATAAAGCAAGGCTCAAGACTAATCCACCAGGCTGGTAGAACATAGCACAGGAAATAGCAGGAAGCTTGGCTAGTAGGCGAAAAACAGCCCTTGCATCTTGCTTTTTGTACCTCAGGGAGCAGTGGGGGGATGCCTGGGATCCAACAACTTATCCCTCCTGAGGGATGGAACTTCTGGTACAGGATCAGGCCACTTGCTAGCCAGGGACCTGGCAGACAAAAGGGTGCCCTCTTGCTGGGTGCAGGCTGAGTGGGACAAGGAAACTCCTACAGCAGTTGCACTCAACACTTTGACCCCAGACCCTCAGCACTGAAGCAGGCTGAGTTGGGGGATCCTATGACCCCGCAGATGGAAGTGGGTATTTGGGGGTCAAGCTGGAATGGGATAAGAAGAAAAAGGCAGTAGCCAGGGAGAAGGCCCTGCTGAATGGCCAGAAAGTTTAGGGGAATGGAGGGTAACTGAGCTCCCTTTCCAGGATGTCTGGCTGGCCACCAGTTGGGCACACACTCACCCCTCCGGAAGGATGGATTTTTTTTGCTATTTGTTCTTTTAATAACCAATTTTTTGAGTTCTTTGTATATGTTGGAGATCAGACCTCTGTCTGATGTGGGGTTAGTGAAGATCTTTTCCCATTCTGTAAGCTGCTGTTTTGTCTTGTTGACCATGTCCTTTGCTTTAAAGAAGCTTTTCAGCTTCAGGAGGTCCCATTCATTAATTGTTTCTCTCAGTGTCTGTGCTACTGTGGCTATATTTAGGAAGTGGTCTCCTGTGCCAATGTGTTCAAGTGTACTTCCCTCTTTCTCTTCCATAAGGTTCAGTGTGACTGGATTTATGTTGAGGTCTTTGGTCCATTTGGACTTGAATTTTGCGCATGGTGATAGATATGGGTCTATTTTTATTCTTCTACATGTTGACTTCCAGTTATGCCAGCACTATTTGTTAAATATTCTTTCTCTTTCAATTGATAATTTTTTCTTCTCTGTCAAAAATCAGGTGTTCAAGGGTTTGTGGGTTAATATCTTGTTCTTTAATTCAGTTCCATTGGTCCTCCTGTCTGTATTTATGCCAATACCAGTCTGTTTTCAGTTTTGTAGCTCTGTATTAGAGTTTGAAGTCAAGGATTGTGATGCCGCTAGAAGTTTTTTATTGTACAAGATTGTTTTGGCTATGCTGGATTTTTGCTTTTCCATATGTACTTAAGTACCATTCTTTCAAGGTCTGTGAAAAATTTTGCTGGGATTTTGATGGGCATTGCATTGAATCTGTAGTTTGCTTTTGGTGAGATTGCCATTTTTACTATATTAATTCTACCTACTCAAGACCATGGAGATCTTTCCGCTTTCTGGTGTCTTCTTCAATTTCTTTCTTCAAAGATTTAAAGTTTTTGTCACACAAGTCTTCCGCTTGTTTGGTTATAGTTACTCTGAGATATTTTATGCTATTTGTAGCTATTGTGAAGGGTAATGTTTCTCTGATTTCTTTCTCAGCCCATTTATCATCTGTGTAAAAGAGGGCTACTGAGTTTTTTCAGTTAATCTTGTATCCTGCTACGTTATTGAAAGTGTTTATGAGTTGTAGAAGTTCCTTGGTGGAATTTTTGGGGTCACTTATGTAAACTATCATATCATCAACAAATAATGAGAGTTTGACTTCTCCTTTTCTGATTTGTATCCCCTTGATCTCCTTTTGTTGTCTTATTGCTCTAGCTAGGACCTCAAGAACTATATTAAATAGATATGGAGAGAGTGCACGACCTTGTCTTGTTCCTGATTTCAGTGGGATTGCTGGAAGTTTCTCATCATTTAGTTTGATATTGGCTGTTTGTTTGCTGTATATTGTCTTTATTACGTATAGGTAAGTTCTTTGTATCCCCGCTCTCTCCAAGACCTTTATCATGAAGGGATGTTGTATTTTGTCAAAAGCTTTTTCAGTATCTAATGAGATGATCATGTGGTTTTAATTTTTCAGTTTGTGTAGACGTAAGTCACAAAACAATCACACACCAGATTGGAATTATGATTAATAAAAGTGTTATTTATTTCAGGGGAAAACTTACAGATCACTGTCCTAGACAACAACCCTCTGTGTGACCGGAACAGAGTCTAGTAGCTGGAAGTGGAGCCAGAAGCAAGGGGGTGAGAGCAGGGCTACTGCTGCTTTTTAAAGCAAAAGAGACCACTCCCAAGTGGGCTGGTGTCTTAAAAGCTATTGGCTGAAGGAGCTGAAGGAGCTCCCACAGCAAGTTTGTGTATATGGTGGATTACGTTGACAGATTTTCGTATGTTGAACCATCCCTACATCTCTGGGATAAAGCCAACTTGATCATGGTGGATGATGGTTCTGATGTGTTCTTGGATTTGATTTGCCAGTATTATATTTAGTATTTTTGCATCAATGTTCATGAGTAAGAATGGTCTCTAATTTTCTTTCTTAGTAATGTCTTTCTGTGGTTTGGGGACCAGGGCAAGTGTAGCCTCATAAAAAGAGGTTGACCATGTTTCTTCTGTTTCTATTGTGTGGAATAATTTGAGGAGTTTTAGTATTAGTTATTCTTTGAAAATCTTGTAGAATTCTGAGTTGAAACCATCTGGTCCTGGGCTTTCTTTGGTTGGGAGACTTTTGATGACTGTTTCTACTTCTTCAGCAGTTATACATCTGTTTAATTTGCTAATTTAGTCTTGATTTAATTATGGTAAGTGATATTTATCCAAAAAGTTGTTCATTTCCTTTAAGTTTTCCAATTTTGTGGAGTACAGGTTTTTGAAATATTACCTGGTTATTCTCTGTATTTCCTCTGTATCTGTTGTTATGTCCCCACTTTTTATTTCTGATTTTGTTAATTTGGATATTCTATATCTCCCTTTTTGTTAGTTTGGATAAAGGTTTCTCTATTTTATTGATTTTCTTGAAAAACCAACTCTTTGTCTCATTGATTCTTTGTATAGTTTTCTTTGTTTCTATTTTGTTGATTTCAGCTCTCAATTTGATTATTTCCTGCCATCTAGTTCTCTTGAGTAAGTTTGCTTCTTTTTGTTATAAAGTTTTCAAATTTTCTGTTAATTCACTAGTATGGGATTTTTCCAGCTTCTTTATGTAGGCATTTAATGCTATGAACTTTCTCCTTAACACTGCTTTCATTGTGTCCCATAAATTTGGGTATGTTGTGTGGTCGTTTTCATTGAATTTTAGGAAGTCTATAATTTCTCCCTTTATTTCTTACTTGATCCATTGATAATTCAGGTAAGCATTGTTTAATTTCCATGTTATTTGGGCTTTCGGGAATTAGAATTGCTATTAAATCTAGTTTTAAGCCATGGTGATCTGATAAGATACTTGGGGTTATTCCATATTTTTGCTTTCAGTGATAGCAGGAAAAAAGCTGTGCTGTTTTAAAATGCCACCTTTCTGGGCCATCCTGCCAGTGCAAACTCTAACTCTTTGAGGCAGGAGGTCCAGCTACAGAGAGAGCATTTAAGTGTGGTTTGTGGACACACTATTGCAGCTTGCTTGCTGGCAAGGACCTTGAAATGCCATAGAGTTGCAGCAATAAACATGGCTCTGGCCAGTACCTCCACCATGAGGCTGAAATCTCAGAAATGGACTGGATCTAGCCATCAAAACCACGACTTTAATCCTCTCTATACTGCTTAGCAAATTAAAGACTCATGTGGTCAGAAAAAGAGAGATATACAGTAAAGAGAGATTCAAAGACAAAGAAAACCTCTAAATGTTTTACAGTGTGTTAAAAAAATATATGCAGGCTTGGAAATAAAAGGTTAAAGTCCCTAAAAGAAAAAAAGAGTAATTGTGTTGTGGTGGCATACACCTTTAATCCCAACACTTGCAAGGCAGAAATAGACAGACCTCTGTGAGTTCAATGTGTGGTAGCACACACCTTTAATCCCAATGCCTGGTACATACAGGTAGGCAGACCTCTGTGAGTTCAAAGCATGGTGGCACATGCCTTTAATTCCAATGCTTGGGAGGCAGAGGCAAAAAGACTTCTGCAAGTTCAAGTTGTGGTGGCACACACCTTTAATCCCAGCACTTGGGAGGCAGAGGCAAGTGAATCTCTGTGAGTTCAAGGATAGCCTGGTATACAGAGTGAGTTTGAGGACAAAGATACACATAAACCTTGTAACAAAAAGCCAAAAATTAGAAAGGAAAATAAATAAAAATAGAGGTTAAAATAAAGCCACATAAGTTAGGTATTTTTCGAATTCAAAATTGAAGTCAAAAGGTACGTTACTTTGGAGAAGAGATTTTGCTTTTGTTTCCACAGAAAATGAGAGGCTGTGGATTCATTCTGAGTTAAGAAAAATTAGATTTGATCAAGGAAGACCACCTGAGAAATCTCCAATAGGAACAGATGGCCTAAATGTCAGAGTTCTACATCCAGAACAGGTTCAAGACTGATGCCTGAGATGACCAAGACTCACAGGATACTCCAGTCAGGATTTGATCATAATTCAAAATTTTCTTTAGGGCCCCATAAGATTATAAATGCTCCCAACCAGTAGGAAGTAGCCTGGAATATTATGCCCATATTACCAAAAAATGGACTGTGCATATTTCCCTTCTTTTAAAAAAAGAAAAAAAAAAGAGGGGGAAATGGTGCAGTACAATTCTGTATTCTGTCAATTGTGTTTTAAATAAGCACTGATTGGTTAGTAGCCAGGTAGGAAGTATAGGTGGGACAATCAGACAGGAAATAGAGGTGGGGAAATGAGAACAGGAGTATTCTGGGGAGAAGGAAGCTCATTCGGAGGTCCTGCTCAGACACCAAAGAAGAAGGATGTGGCAGAGCTCTCCTGAATCCCCTCCCAGCCTTTATCCAGGTACACCTTCCTCTCTTCCCTCCTGCCCTCTGGGGACAAAAGATCTCCCCAGAGCTGCTCCCTTGCACGCTGGGCCTGGACTGTGGGCTCAGGCCTGCAGGGGCAGTTCCTTTGCTTTGAGAGCCTGCCTGAGGACAGGCAAGCTCTGTCTCAGCTCAGCCACACTCCTGGCCAGCAAGAGAGAGTGATCTTCTAGTAGACATCCATTGGAGGAGGGGTGAGTTTGCTACTGGCTCTAGGGCTTTGGCTAGGAGGAATTCAGACTTTCCCCACCCCTCTCTACTTTCTGGTCACCAGGCAGAGGCGGGTCCTCCCTGCAGAGCTCTCCTGAATCCCCTCCCAGCCTTTATCCAGGTATACCTTCCTCTCTTCCCCCGTCCCCTCTGGGGACACAAGATCTCCCCAGAGCTGCTCCCTTGCACGCTGGGCCTGGGCTGTGGGCTCAGGCCGGCAGGGGCAGTTCCTTTGCTTTGAGAGCCTGCCTGAGGACAGGCAAACTCTGTCTAAGCTCAGCCACACTCCTGGCCAGCAAGAGAGAGTGATCTTCTAGCAGACATCCATTGGAGGAGGGGTGAGTTTGCTACTGGCCCGAGGGCTTTGGCTAGGAGGAATTCAGACTTTCCCCGCCCCCCTTGACTTTCTGGTCACCAGGCAGAGGCGGCTCCTCCCTGCAGAGCTCTCCCAAATCCCGTCCCAGCCTTTATCCAGGCACACCTTCCTCTCTTCCCCCCTCCCCTCTGGGGCCACAAGATCTCCCCACAGCAACACCCTTGCACGCTGGGCCTGGGCTGTAAGTGCAACCCGGCAGGAGGAAATGCCTGTGTTTCAATAGACTGCCTGAGGAAAGGTAGGCCTTCTGTCAGTGAAGTCCCTGTCCAACAAGGGAACCTGACCTGGTACCAGAAGATCCAATAGAGAGCATTTGAAGAAAGATATGGGCAGATGCCAAGGCAAGAACTCCTCCAACAATCTAAAAAACAACATGAAAACACCAGATCCCAATGACCCTACAATAGAAGGTCTTGAACCTCTTAATTCAGAAGAAGCAGAAAAAAATGCCATTATGAAAGCAATAGAGTCCCTTAAACAGGATATGAATAACCCCCTTAAAGAACTGGATGAGAAGTACAACAAAAAGATTGAAGAAATGAGTAAAGAAATGGATGAGAAATATAACAAAAAGTTCGAAGAAATGAGTAAATCCATGAATGATACACTGGGAAACCAAGAAAAAACAATCAAACAGGTAATGGAAACAGTTCAAGAATTGAAAACTGAAATAAAGTCATTGAAGAAAGCACAAAACGAGGGCTGGCTGGATATGGAAAATCTAGGTAAACAAACAAAGACTACAGAATCAAGCATAACCAATAGGATACAAGAGATGGAAGAACGAATCTCAGAGTCTGAAGATACCATAGAGAAAATAAATGCTCTGATCAAAGAAAACAGCAAATCCAATAAATTCTCATCACAAAACATTCAAGAAATCTGGGACATAATAAAAAAAAACCAAATCTAAGAATAATATGGATTGAAGAAGGAGAAGAACTGCAGATCAAAGGACCAAAAAATACATTCAACAAAATTATAGAAGAAAACGTTCCCAACCTAAAGAATGATATTCCTATGAAGGTTCAAGAAGCATACAGAACACCGAATAGACTTGATCAAAAAAAAAAACATCCCCTTGCCATATAATAATCAAAACACAAAACATACAGACTAAAGAAAGAATATTAAGAGCTGCAAAGGAAAAAGGGCAAGTAACTTATAAAGGTAAACCTATCAGACTTACACCGGACTTCTCTATGGAAACCATGAAAGCCAGAAGGTCCTGGATAGAGGTACTGCAGAAACTAAGAGAGCATGGATGCAAACCCAGACTACTATACCCAGCCAAGCTATCATTCACTATCAATGGAGAAAACAAAATATTCCAGGATAAGAACAAATTTAAACAATTCGTAGCCACAAACCCAGCCTTACAGAAAGTAATAGAAGGAAAATCGCAACCCAAGGAATCCAATTTTGCCAACACTGCCTACAATAACTCAGACATCTAGCGACCCTTCACGAGCTTAACTCAAAAAAGGGACACATACAAACTCTATTAAACAAATAAACAAAAAGTAATAATAACCGGAGTCAACAACCACTGGTCATTAATATCACTTAATATTAATGGACTCAATTCACCTATAAAAAGGCACAGACTAAGAGACTGGATACGAAAACAGGATCCAACATTCTGCTGTTTACAAGAAACACACCTCAAACACAAAGATAGACATCTACTCAGAGTAAAAGGTTGGGAAAAGGTTTTCCAGGCAAATGGACCTAAGAAACAAGCAGATGTGGCCATTCTAATTTCCAAAAAAATTGACTTCAAACTAAAATCAATCAGAAGAGATGGAGATAGACATTTTATACTCATAACAGGAACAATTCATCAGGAGGAAGTCTCAATCCTGAATATCTACACCCCTAATATAAAGCCTCCTACTTATGTAAAAGAAACACTTCTAGAACTCAAGGCAGTCATCAAACCACAGACACTAATAGTAGGAGACTTCAACACTCCTCTCTCACCAATGGACAGGTCAATCAGACAGAAACCTAATAGAGAAATAAGAGAATTATGGGAGGTATTGAACCAAATGGACTTAACAGACATCTATAGAACGTTCCACCCAAATAGGAAAGTATATACCTTCTTCTCTGCAGCTCATGGAACCTTCTCGAAAATTGACCACATACTCAGTAACAAAGCAAACTTCCACAGATACAAAAAAATATTAGTAACCACCTGTGTCTTGTCAGACCACCATGGATTAAAGTTAGAATTCAACAACAGTGCTACCCCCAGGAAGCCAACAAATTCATGGAAGTTGAACAGTCAACTACTGAATCACCCCTGGGTCAAGGAAGAAATAAAGAAAGAAATTAAAGTCTTCCTTGAATTTAATGAAAATAAAGACACAACATACTCAAACCTATGGGACACTATGAAAGCAGTGCTAAGAGGAAAGTTCATAGCACTAAGTGCCCAATTAAAGAAAATGGAGAAAGCACACATTGGAGACTTAACAGAACACTTGAAAGCTCTAGAAAAAAAAGAAGCTGATTCACCCAGGAGGAGTAGAAGACTGGAAATAATCAAACTGAGGGCTGAAATCAACAAAATAGAAACACAGAAAACAATCCAAAGAATCAATGAATCAAAAAGCTGGTTCTTGGAGAAAATCAACAAGATCGACAAGCCCCTATCCAAATTAATCAAACGTCAAAGAGAGAACATGCAAATTAATAAGATCAGAAATGAAAAGGGGGACATAACCACAGACACAAAGGAAATTCAGAGAATCATTAGATATTACTATGAAATTTTATATTCCACAAAGTTGGAAAATGTACAAGAAATGGACATTTTTTTAGATAAGTACCATATACCCAAGTTGAACCAAGACCAGGTGAACAATCTAAACAGACCTGTCAGTTGTGAAGAATTAGAAGCTGTTATTAAAAATCTCCCTACAAAAAAAAGCCCAGGACCAGATGGTTTCAATGCAGAATTCTACAAGAAATTCCAGGAAGAGCTAATACCTATACTCCTTAACGTATTTCACAATATAGAAACAGAAGAATCATTGCCAAACTCTTTTTATGAGGCTACAGTTACCCTGATACCAAAACCACACAAAGACACGACCAAGAAAGGGAATTACAGACCAATCTCACTCATGAACATTGACGCAAAAATACTCAATAAAATACTGGCAAACCGAATCCAAGAACACATTAGAAAAATTATCCATTATGATCAAGTGGGCTTCATCCCAGAGATGCAGGACTGGTTCAACATACGCAAATCTATCAATGTAATCCATCATATAAATAAACTGAAAGATAAAAACCGTATGATCATTTCATTGGATGCTGAAAAAGCATTTGACAAAATTCAACACCCATTTATGATAAAGGTGTTGGAGAGACTGGGGATACAAGGATCATACCTAAATATAATAAAAGCAATATACAGCAAGCCGTCAGCTAACATCAAATTGAATGGGGAGAAACTCAAAGCCTTTCCACTAAAATCTGGAACACGACAAGGCTGTCCACTCTCACCACACCTCTTCAATATAGTTCTTGAAGTTCTAGCAATAGCAATAAGACAACATAAGGGGATCAAGGGGATACGAATTGGAAAGGATGAAGTTAAACTTTCGTTATTTGCAGACGATATGATCGTGTACATAAGCGACCCCAAAAACTCTACCAAAGAACTCCTACAGTTGATAAACACCTTTAGTAATGTGGCAGGATACAAGATCAACTCCAAAAAATCGATAGCCCTCCTATACACAAAGGATAAAGAAGCAGAGAGGGAAATCAGAGAAACATCACCATTCATGATAGCCACAAATAGCATAAAGTATCTTGGGGTAACTCTAACCAAGGAAGTGAAAGACCTATTTGATAAGAACTTTAAGTCCTTGAAGAAAGAAATTGAGGAGGATACCAGAAAATGGAAAGATATCCCCTGCTCTTGGATTGGGAGAATCAACATAGTAAAAATGGCGATTCTACCAAAAGCAATCTATAGATTCAATTCAGTTCCCATCAAAATCCCATCAAACTTCTTCACAGACCTGGAGAGAACAATAATCAAGTTTATATGGAAAAACAAAAAACCCAGGATAGCCAAAACAATCTTATACAATAAAGGAACTTCTGGAGGCATTACCATCCCTGACTTCAAACTCTATTACAGAGCAACAGTATTGAAAACAGCTTGGTATTGGCATAAGAACAGAGAAGTTGACCTATGGAATCGAATAAAAAACCCGGGTATTAACCCACAAACATATGAACACTTGATTTTTGACAAGGGAGCTAAAGCTATACAATGGAAGAAGGATAGCACCTTTAACAAATGGTGCTGGCATAACTGGATGTCAACCTGTAGAAGAATGAAAATAGATCCATATCTATCACCATGCACAAAACTCAGGTCCAAATGGATTAAAGACATCAACATTAATCTGACCACTTTGAACCTGATAGAAGAGAAAGTAGGAAGTAGTCTACAAGACATAGGCACAGGAGACCACTTCCTAAGCAGAACCCCAGGAGCGCAGACAATAAGAGAAACAATAAATAAATGGGACCTACTGAAACTGAGAAGCTTCTGTAAAGCAAAGGACACTGTCAGTAAGACAAAAAGGCTGTCTTCTGACTGGGAGAAGATCTTCACAAACCCCTCAACAGACAAAGGTCTGATCTCCAAAATATACAAAGAACTCAAGAAACTAGACATTAAAACTCTAATTAACCCAATTAAAAAATGGGGTACTGAATTGAACAGAGAATTCACAACAGATGAACTTCGAATGGCCAAAAGACACTTAAGGTTATGCTCAACATCCTTAGCGATCAGGGAAATGCAAATCAAAACCACTTTGAGATATCATCTTACACCTGTCAGAATAGCCAAACTCAAAAACACCAATGATAGCCTATGCTGGAGAGGATGTGGAATGAGGGGAACACTCATTCATTGTTGGTGGGAATGCAAACTTGTGCAGCCACTGTGGAAATCAGTGTGGCGGTTTCTCAGGAAACTGGGAGTCAACCTCCCTCAGGACCCAGCAATTCCACTCTTGGGAATATACCCAAGAGATTCCCTAACATACTACAAAAGCATTTGTTCAACTATGTTCATAGCAGCACTATTTGTAATAGCCAGAACCTGGAAACAACCTAGGTGCCCCTCAATAGAAGAATGGTTAAAGAAGGTGTGGAACATATATACATTAGAGTTTTACTCAGCGGTAAAGAACAATGACATCTTGAATGTTACATGCAAATGGATGGAAATAGAAAACGCTTTACTGAGTGAGGTAACCCAGACCCAAAAAGAGAAATTTGGTATGTACTCACTCATAAGTGGATTCTAGCCATAGTTAAAGGTCTTTGGGTCTATAATTTGTGATCCTAGAGAAGCTAGATAAGAAGGTGTACCTGAAGAAAATTTATATAGTTATCCTCCTGGATAATAGAACTAGGCAAGATTGCCAAGGAAAGTTGGGTGCATGGGGTGTGGGGGGTGAAAATAAGGGAAGATGGTTAGGGAGAGGGGAGAGAGCGAGAATTGGGGATGGCTTGGGGGAATGGGAGGGGGAAGGGAGGAAGGATGGTTATGGGGGCAGGGAAGTTTATATCGCAACTAAGAGAGCCATTCTAGGGTTTGCAAGAGACTTGATTTTTGAGGGGTTCCCAGTAAAAATTAAATAAAAAAATAAATAAATAAATAAATAAAAAGAAAAATGAAAAAAAAAGAAAAAGAAAACGCTTTACTGAGTCAGGTAAGCCAGACCCAAAAAGAGGAATAAGGTATGTATTCACTCATAAGTGGATTCTAGCCATAATTAAAGGTCTTTGAGCCTATTATTCGTGATCCTAGAGAAGCTAAATAAGAAGGTGAACCTGAAGAAAATTCAGGTAGTTTTCCTCCTGGAGATTGGAAATAAACAAGAGTTCCAGGTAACCAAGGGTACATGGGGGGTTGGGAGGGTAGTTGGAAGGGGAGGAGGTTAGAGAGAAGGGAGCAGGGGAGGAATGGGAAATGCTCGGGGGACTGGGAGAGGGGGAGAGAGGAAGGATAGATATGGGTTCAGGGAAGAATATTTCTCAACTATGGAACTCAGTTTAGGGTTTACTAGAGACTTGACTGTAAATGGGATCCCAGGTCCAAGGAGAGATCCCCAGATTGTTCTCTGGACAGAGGAGAGGGTGCCTGAACTGGCCTTGGCCCATAACCATACTGATGAATATTTTGCTTATCACCATAGATCCTTCATCTGGCAATATATGGAGATAGAGACGGGGAACCACGTTGGAACACTGGACTTAACTCCCTAGGTCCAACCGAGAAGCAGAAGGAAGAAGAACGTGAGCAGGGAGGGCAAGATCAGAGGGAACCTTCATCCGGCGATGGATGGCGATGCAGATGGAGACCCACATTGGAGCAACAGACTGAGCCCCCCAAGGTCCAAAGGAGGAACAGAAGGAGGAAGAACATGAAAAAGGAAATCAGAACCGCAAGGGGAGCGATCACCCACTGATACAAGGCGACTGATCTAATGAGAGTTCACCAAGGCCAGTTGACTGGGACTGAAGGAGCGCTTGATCCAACCAGATTCTCTGAATGTGGCCAGATTCTCTGAATGTGGCTGGCCCGGAGTGTTTCTGAAAAGCCATTGACAATGACACTGGGACTTGTTTCCTCTACATATACTGGATTTTTGGGATCCAATCTGTTTGGATACTCACCTTCCTGGACCTGGAGGGAGGGGGGAGGAACTTGAACTTCCCATAGGGCAGGAAACCCTGACTGCTCTTAGGGATGGAGAGGGAGGAGGAGGGGAAGTGGGGAGAGTCGGAGGGTGTTGGGGGGGGGGAAATGGAAACTTTTATAATTTAATAAATTTCAGACAGTTAAAAAAAAGAAAAAAAGAGTGAAGAACAGTAGCAAGAAAGCATTCAGCAGTATAGATGCATTTATTTGCCTCTCCCGTTAATGTGATATGAATAACTCAAAAAAAAAACTCCTGCCCTTGTGAATTTCATTCAGTGGTAGAATTGTCACATAAAATAGACTCATTCCCCTCTGCTATTTTTGTAAGTGTATTTTAGCAAAGAAACAGAATTAAATCTAAAGCAACAAGTTGGTAGGAAATAGTCAAATGTGAGACCATAAGGAAAAGTATGAAGTTGTAGCGGGGAGAAATAAACTACATCCAATAAAGAATGCAATATCTAGTTTGGTGGCTCTAAATCAGCATATATACTATAAGAGGTCACACCCCAGTGGGCAGGTAACCACTGCATGTAAGACTTCCTACAGCACCTATAGGCAGGCCTATACAAGACCTTTACACCCAGTTCCAGCAGCCACACACTTTTTTTTAAGACAAACACATATTCTTGGCAATTCAGTTTAGGTGAACTGAGTTAAAGAAGGTATGTTGAAGATGACTGCCTTAAGAAGCTACAATACCATGTGAAGAGGAAGGTGGGTATCCAGGAGTAGTGGTGCACACCTTTAATCCTAGCCCTTGGGAGGCAAAAGTAGGAGAAGAGCTCTGTGAGCTCTAGGTCAGCCTGGTCTACGTAACGAGTCCTAGGACAGTCAGGGCTACACAGAAAGATCCTGTCTCGACCCTCCACACCCCCACACACAAAGAAAAGAAAATTATAAATATTAAAAGACCTGAGAAAGGAAGGATTAGAAAGAAAATAGGTAATCATTTTTGCCTATTCTGTTACATCATGCTAGATCAGACCAACCAAAAGATAAACTGAACCATCTTTTGGGAGAACAACTATTCCAATGACTTTCTAGTTTCTCACATGATTAATAATGTTAAGCTGATGCTGTAAGTTCCTCATTCCACCCTGTTGCAAGCATTGCTCCAAAACTAGCTATGGATGTTGGAGAAAAGGAAGCACATATGCTAAACAAACAGATAACTTGATGCTTTTGGATTATCAAGTTAAAATTAATCAAGACTTAATGAGAGAGCCTGCATTTGAAAGGATCGTCTTGGACATTGTACATTTGCAACAGAAAGAACAAACCAATAATAAATTCTCAAGAGCAGGATCTATAGACATAACTGTGCAGTTAAGACTGTAATTCTGAAAAAAAAAAAAGACTGTAATTCTGCTCTTTCAGAGGACTAAGTTCAACTCTCAGCACCAAAGTTGGGGACAAAGTTAAAGATACAAGGATCTGGTACCCCCAAATCCAAGGGAATATGATGTCTCTGGAAGCCACTGGCACTCATACATACCTACATACACACAGACCACAAATGCACACATACATGAAAATAAGAAAATAAATCTAAAAACAAAACAAATAAAAAGAAATCAAAGCCAGGTGGAAAGAGGTAATTGTTATAGGGAAATGTCCACAGAATAACTTGTCATCAGTAAGGGGTACTGGGCTATTAATGGAATGTTTTCCATGCGGCCAGCAGGTTTTTCTATTATAAATCAAGGAACTGTATGCTGGATCTGATGGAAAGCCAGATAGAACTCAGGAGTCTTGAGGTAAGAGATAGTTAGCTAATGTTTGGCAGTTATTAACACTTTATTTATAATAGATCAATGGGAATAAATAAATACACTAATCCTTTAGGAAGAAAAATTAAAATTTTAAATATCTGTATCTGGCCTGTCTTTAAGAGAGATATGGGGATGATCTAGGTCTTAATGAGAGGAGGGATTTTTTTTGATATTTCATAGTTTTTAATTTTTAAACCAGTATATCAAGGGAAGTTTTTCTATCATGATTTACTCTTTGTGGCAAGTATTTTAAGCTGCCTTAAAGTAAAAACCTGGGTTCTATATGCCCAAAGAAGCTAGGTTTGATACTAGTATTTATAAAGCAATTAAACATAGCAATAAAAATTGAAGGAAGAATAAGTATTCATTGTGGTCATGTCTCACATCGCGTTTCTATTAATGTGAGGAAACATCATGAACAAAGCAACTTGGGTAGGAAGAGTTCATTTGATTCATGCTTCTCCATTACTGTTCATCACTACAGGAACTCAGGGCAGGAAATCAAATCTGTCAGGAACATCAGTTAAGGAACTGATGCAAATACCATGGAGGAATGTCGCTTATTGGCTTGCTCTCCATGACTTGCTCAACCTGCTTTCTTATAAAACTCAGGACCACTAACCCAGGAATGGCACCACCCACAGTGGGATGTACCCTACCACAACAATCACTAATCAGGAAAATGACGTATAATCTTGCCAACAGTCCAGTTTTATAGAGAAATTTTGATTCTCCCTCCTCTCCAATGACTCTAGTTTGTGTCAAGTTGACATAAAATTAGCCAGCACAGGTCACACTCAGAAGAATAAGTAAAAGAATCTACAGATGTCCCACCAAGTTCATCTTCAGGGTACTGACACAAGGTTTAGATTTATTAACCAACCTAAATTATGCATAATTTATTAGTCCTGGTCAACTTATGGTCCCACCTATCACTGACCCATTCTTGTTTAATTTGCGACCCTACAAGGTGGCTCATTGTGCAGGGAGATCCCATAAGTTATTAAATTCCCAATCTGCTAATCACAGAAGGTTATCCTAATGGATGATTTTTGTTATCTGAGAAGTGAATGGTTTTGGAGGACATGACAGCCAGTCCTAATCTGATGGCACTGTGTTATTGACTGCCTAGAAATGAACATCTATATCCAAGTCATTAGAATACTCAGACCTGTATAAGAATTTACAAAAGTGCCCTATGATGCCTAAAGAAACTTAATGTGGAACCAGGCATTCTCTATCGGCCTGGAATGCCTGCAAGATCCTAGTCACCTGCACGTGATATAAAAATGGGAAAATGGTTTTCATGATAGGAGGTTTTCTTAGGATGTCTATTGCTATAAAGAGACTCCATGAACACAGGAACTCTTACAAAGGAAAACATTTAATTGGCGTGGCAACTTACAGTTTCCGAGGTTTATGCCATTATGGTACAACATAGTAGCATGCAGACAGACATGGTACTAGAGAAGTAGCCAAGTGACCTATATCTTTCAGGTAACAGGAAGTGAACTGAGTCACTGGGCAGTATCTTGAGCATATATGAAATCTCAAAGCCCCCTTCCACAGTGACACACTTCCTCCAACAAGACTATACCTCCTAGTAGTGCACTCCCTTTGGGGGACATTTTCTATCAAACCACCACAGAAGTATTTAACAGTTTGCTTTTCTCTTTTGTAAATTTTCTTCACTGTGGAACAGGGATGAAGTGGACTTTTTATTACTACAGAATTAGAAGGAGAAACAACCGAGGGGAGTGAAACAACTGTCTCCCCCAGCTGTGGATTGTAATGCACAGCTTTGATACCCACCTTTGTAAACCTTCTCTTAGCACCCTGATACATGACATGCTGTTTGGCTCTAAGGCTGCCACCCTTCTGCCAGGAGTAAGAATAAATTCACTTAACCGAAATTTAAATGCAATCTAAGTCTTTGGTCTTTCTTAATGGATTCAATTGCCAGTATATTTGGAGATTCCATTGAGGTTCCTGGGAAGACCTCAGACTAAAATCCAGGCAACTAGGACAGACTCCTGAAGAGCCTGCAAGAGGTGATAGGCTTTGAAAGACTTTAAGTCAGGGGAGCCTGAAAGGGATATGCCCCACCTGGGGAGTCTGTAAAAAAGTGAAAGGCCCTTAGAACCCAAGAGGGAGAGGGCCTTCTTTAGTAGGCCATAAAAGGGGATAGGCCTTAAGATATTGGAAACCTGGGAAGTCTGCAACCATACTGTCACAAATTAGTGGTTCTAATACTGAATAAGCCCTGAGAAAGCAAATCAAAGGGGAACTTCATAGGCCCTTGGAGAGGCCAGATTATGACCACTGAAAATTTGCAAATTGAAACCAAATGAAGTAATCACTGATGACCAGTGTCCATATGAAACTCAGACATTTAAAGAGATGGAGAGAGATTGGATGCAATCATAGACCTTTGTCTCACAGGCACATGAGGGACATCTTTTGTCCTTCTGGTTTTGAGGTATGAAGGAGGACACTGTCTGACTATATCGTCTGACTTTGTTTTGTCTCCCCTGACTGTGTTGGTAACAGTCTTTTTATATTAGTGTCTACTATCTGTTGGATTTGTCTTTTCAAGTTTTATTGCAGGAATGGAAATGGGACCAAGAAGAGCATCCTTGTACCTAAACCGCATGCTACAATATTTGCAGTTCTGTAAAGAGGACTGGGACTAAGCTCTTGCTCCAGAAGCTCCAAAACCTCTGTGACATATAGTGATCCAGCTTTTGTCAGTGAGATTCCTGGTCAGCAAGGGGCACTGATCCTGTAGCAGAAGATCCATCAGAGGGGTGAGTGTGCTCCTGACCTGCGGCAGAAACCTGGAAAGGGAACACAGACATTCCCCAACCCCCTTATCTTCCTGGTCATTCTTCAGGGGATGCTCTACCCTGCTATGCCCTCTCTCCTCCTATCCCATCCCAGTTTTCACCCAGAAACCCTTTCCTATCTTCTTCCCTTCCTTGGGGCCATAAAATCGCTCAACCCAGCCTGTTTAAGCTCTGGGAAGGGGTGGTGAGTTCAACCAGGCAGGAGGCAGTGCCTTTGTTTTAATAGCCTGCCTGCAGCAAGGTAGGCCTTATGTCATCGAGATTTCTGGCCAGCAAGGGGCACTAATCCTGTAGAAGAAGATCCATAAGAGGTCGAGGTCCGTGGCCAACAAGGGAACCTGACCCTGCACCAGAAGATTCATTGGAGAGCATTTGAAGGAAGAGATGGGCAGGCGCCAAGGCAAGAATTCCTCCAACAATCTGAAAAACAACATGAAAACACCAGATCCCAGCAATCTTACACCAGAAGAACTTGAACACCCTAATCTGGAAGAAGTGAAAAAAAGTGTCATTATGAAAGCAATAGAGTCCCTTAAACAGAATATGAATAACTCCCTTAAAGAAATGGAAGAGAAGTATAACAAAAAGTTTGAAGAAATGAGTAAATCAGTAAATGATACCGTGGGAAACCAAGAAAAAAAATCAAACAGGTAATGGAAACAGTTCAAGAGTTGAAAACTGAAATGGAGGCAATGAAGAAAACACAAAGGAGGGCCGGCTGGATATGGAAAATCTAGGTAAATGAACAGAGACTACAGAAAAAAAACATAACCAATAGAATACAAGAGATAGAAGAACGAATCTCAGATTCTGGAGATGCCATTTTATAGAGAAAATAAACGCTATGATCAAAGAAAACAACAAATCCAACAAATTCTCATCACAAAACATTCAAGAAATCTGGGATACAGTAAAAAGACCAAACCTAAGAATAATAGGGGTAGAAGAAGGAGAAGAGTAGCAGATCAAAGGCCCAGAAAATATATTCAACAAAATTATAGAAGAAAACGTTCCCAACCTAAAGAACGATATTCCTATGAAGGTTCATGAAGCATACAGAACACCGAATAGACTGAATCAAAAAAAAAATCCCCTCACCATATAATAATCAAACACAAAACATACAGATTAAAGATAGAATAGTACACGCTGCAAAGAAAAAAGGTCAAGTAACTTAAAAGGTAAACCTATCAGACTTACACCGGACTTCTCTATGGAAATCATCAAAGCCAAAAGGTCCTGGATAGAGAGGTACTGCAGAAACTTAGAAACCATGGGTGCCAGCCTAGACGACTATATCCAGCAAAGCTATCATTCACTATCAATGGAGAAAACAAAATATTCCTGGATAAAAACAAATTTAAACAATACATAGCCACAAATCCAGCCTTACAGAAAGAATAGAAGGAAAATCACTATCCAAGAAATCCAACATTGCCAACACTGCCTACAATAACTCAGGCATCTAGCGACCCTTCACAAGCACAATACAAAGAAGGGAAACACAGAAACTCTACTACCCTCCCCCCCAAAAAAATAATAATAACCGGAGTCAACAACCACTGGTCATTAATATCACTTAATATCATTGGACTCAATTCATCTATAAAAAGGCACAGACTAAGAGATTGGATACAAAAACAGGATCCAACATTCTGCTACTTACAAGAAACACATTTCAACCACAAAGACAGTCACCTACTCAGAGTAAAGTGTTGGGAAAAGGTTTTTCATGCAAACGGACCTAAGAAACAAGTGAGTGTGGTCATTCTAATTTCTAATAAAATTGACTTCAAACTAAAATCAATCAGAAGAGATGGGAATGGACATTTTATACTCATAACAGGAACAATTCAGGATGTTTCTAGTTTCTGGCTATTATGGATAAACCTGCAATGGACATGTTTGTATAAGTATCCTTGTGGTAGAATGGAGTGTCCTTTGTATAGGCCCAGGCATAGCTGGGTCATGAGGTAGATCAATTCCCACTTTTCTGAGAAACTGCCTATTGGTTACCAAAGTGGTTGTACAAGTTTTCACTCCCACCACCAATGGAAGAGTGTTCCCTTACTCCACATCCTTCCCAGCATAAGATGTCACTCGTGTTTTTGATCTTAGCCATTCTGACAGTTGTAAGATGGAATCTCAAGAGTCTTTTTATCTTTGATGGGTAAAAATGCTGAACATTTCTTTAAGTGTTTTTCAGCCATTTAAGATTCTTCTGTTGAGAATTACCTGTTTTGACCTATATGCCATATTTAAACTGGATTATTTGACATGTTGATGATAGTTTCTTGAGTTTTTTATACATGTTGGGTATTAACACTCTGTCAGATGTGGAGTTTGGTAAAAATTTTGTCCCATTCTGTAAGTTGCTGTTTGGTTTTATTGACAGTGTCCCTTAATTATTTATTGCCTGTATTTTCATGGATGTAGCCTCCTTGAATTGGTGTTTCCCTCTAGCACATTCTGTATGATTGGATTTGAGTATAGTTATGCGTTAAATTTAACTTTATCGTAGAATATTTTGTTTTCTCTATCTATGGTAATAGAAAATTTTACTAGGAATAGTAGTCTGGACTGGCACCTGTGTGATCTCTTTGAGTCTACAAGACATCTGGCTAAGCCCTTGTGTCTTTTAGAGTCTCAATTGAGAACTCAGGTATAATTGCAATTAGTCTCCCTTTATGTTACTTGGTCTTGTTCCCTTGAAGTTTTTATTATTCTTTCTTTGTTCTGCATGTTTACTGTTTTAATTATTACTTGGAGGGATAATTTCCCTTTCTGATCCAGTCTATTTAGTATTCTGTAAGCTTCTTGTAATCTTTATAGGCAACTTCTTCTTAAGGTTAGGAAATTTTTCTTCAATGATTTGTTTAAAATAGTTTCTGTGAATTTGATGATTGAATTGTTCTCTTATTTCCTACTATTCTTAGGTTTGGGTTTTTTCAATGTGTCCCAGATTTCCTGGATGTTTTGTTTGAGGAATGACTTTAGATTTAACATTTTCTTGGACTGATATATTTCTTTACTTATGAGATCTTCTGCACCTTAGATTCCCTCTTTTACCTTTTGTATTCTGTTGGTGATGCTTGTGTCTATAGTTCCAGTTAGCTTACCTAGATATTCCATCTCCACGATTTTTTCGGTTTATGTTTCTATTATTGCTTCTATTTCCATTTTCAGGTCTTAAGCAGTTTTATTGATGTTCTTTACCTGCTTGTTTGTTTTTTATTGTCTTTCTTAGCTTTCTAAAGGATTTGATTCATATCCTCCAATTGTTGTTTGTATCTACCTGGATTTCTTTTAATTCATTTACTCTTTAAGGATTTTATCATCTTTGTGACATTGGCATTAAGGTTCTTTTCTTGTGCTTCAGTTGTATTGGAATATTCAGAGGTTGCTGTTGTAGGATAGCTTGGTTCCATTGAAACCATATAGTCCTGACTGTTGTTGATTGTATTCTTAAACTGGCATCTAGGCATCTGAGTTTGGCATGAATATGGGTCTAGGTGACAATTTGTGAGTAAGTCTTTGTTGAATGGGTGTTTTTGTTCCTTGATTTCTGTTTTCTCTTGGTCTTCTGGTGTTTGTGATCTGTGTTTCTGGTGACTGACAAGACCTCTGGTCCATCAAGGAGTCTCCATCAGAGCTAGGGGGCAGAACTTCTGACAGCTACAGTGGTCTTTGGTCCATCAGGGTATCTCTGTTTTTCTGACTGACACACCTAGCACCTAAGTATGGGATATCTCCCAAAGGTGGGGATGGGAGGCATGATGGCAGGGACAGATTGAGAGTAGGAAGGAGTGTCAATGGTTTGATTCTTTGGGATCTAAACCAAGGGCAAGTGAGCTTCTTACCTCATCTTCTGACTGGTGCAACCTGTACCTGAGCAGCAGATATCAGTTTAATGTGGGGTTTCAGGTATGGGGGATGGGGTTTTCAGTAGTTGGGAAGGGGTATCTGTTGCTTGGGTCTTTGGGAACTGAACCAAGGGCAAAGGAGGATTCTAGAACAGGTGAGTCTTTGAATTGCTCTGGCTCCTGGGGTTCATTTGTATGGAGCCCAGATCCCATCATTTTGGCTAATTAAGATAGAGAATTGTTTTGTTTTGTTTTTTTATTTCCTGCCTGTTAATTTTTAGACATTCATTTTTCCAGTATCCTCTTTTTTACAATATGAACACTGATATTTTTCTTGCTTGACTTGGGGCTGGTTTGGGCATTTCTAGAACTCCTGACTGCTCTCTGGCTCCTGCATAAATGAAGCTATCATTATCCTGGCCAGTCTTCTGTCACTTTTTTTCTCATCTAGTTTTCTACTGTTAAAAGTCTTCTAAGTTATCTCTAACAGCTCTGATCTATTCATCCCTTAGAACTCTTCTATTTTTCTAAATTTCTGTGACTATCTGGGGCTGAATGGCTAACAAAGGCAATATTAATATCCTACTGGTTCTCTGGAGCATCTGGGTCAAGGGGCATAAACTCCCAAAATGCT
The DNA here is from genome assembly GCF_982192425.1 of Myodes glareolus. Taxonomy (NCBI): domain Eukaryota; kingdom Metazoa; phylum Chordata; class Mammalia; order Rodentia; family Cricetidae; genus Myodes; species Myodes glareolus. Next base: position 98,822,271 of record NC_142032.1, read on the forward strand.
TCTCTGAGACACTTCAGAAACCTAGCAGGGAATTCCTGACTTCCCCGGATTACCTCCCTAACTTTTCAAGGATTTGTCAGTTTTTTAGTCACTGCTTTTATTCCAATCATGAGCCTCTGGCTATAGGAGTCAAGGGGCCCTGCCTTGATCAGTGTTGGGTCCCAGTCTAGTAGGACTGAAAACAGTATTTGTCTTCATTGCTGCATCTAATCCTGTAGCTCCTGGACCCATGGCAGCTTTTCTGCCTGCTCTGATGATTAGGTCTCTCTCTTTGACAATAAATATAATACACAAAAGCTGTCTATAATCAACCCAGGTGGGCTGATAGCTGAAGAAAATACTTCCAACCAGGTTACATGGGGTCCTGAGGCCTCTCCAAAAAAGAAAGATTCTGGGATTTCCAGTACCAAAGTCACTGTTGGTAAAAGGAGCATATACATTGCTAGAGGAGGCTCCATGAACCACCAGAGACTTTGTCAGCATCCAGATTTCCAGAGACAGCATTGACATCCAGAACCCTAGAGGACCAGAGACCATGCTGGCTGCCAGAATTCCAGCCATCAACTTGGAGGTAAAACTCCTGTTCAACCAGAGTCTTCCTTAACATTCAGATATCAATCCCCAAACTCAGGTAGAGATTCTCTAGTAAAAAACAGGCCACTCCAACCAGAAGCCTAAACATAAAACAGAAATCAAGGAACAAAACACCCATTCAACAAAGACAAACTCAGAAATATTAGTCCCAAGACACATAATTATCTCAAACCGAGACACCTAAATGCCAGTATAAGAATATACTCAACAACAGCCATGGCAATATGTCATCACCAGAGCTCAGTCATTCTACTAGAGCAAGACTTGAATAGTCCAACATAGTCAAAGCAAAAGAAAATGACCTTAAAAACAACTTTATAAAGATGATAGAAATACTTAAAGAGTAAATAAGTAAATTTCTTAAAAACCAAGAAAAAACAAACACTTCAGAGAAGTCAATAAAATTGTTCAGTATTTGAAAATGGAAATATTAGCAATAAGTAAAAAAATTTCAGCCTGACAAAATTCAAGTAGGTAAACAGGAATAACAAATATAAGTATTGCCAAAAGAATACAAAAGGTGGAAGAGAGAACCTCAGGCACTGAAGATACCATAGAAGAAAGAGATACATCTATCAAAGAAAATGTTAAATCTAAAAGAGTCACTGAGAAGCATTCAGGAAATCTGGGGCTTATTGAAGAGATCAGACCTAAGAATAATAAGAATATTAGGAGGAAAATGTAGTAAGGAGCTGTGGCCTAATAGGCCAATCAATGTATAATCTTATGGAGTCTTGTATATGATTTTCCTTGGGAATTGCTGGATATGGGATACCGGGCAAAACAGATACCCCAACAAGCCAACCCTCATGTTGCAGGAAAATCCCAGTTCAAAGGCCCAGAATATATATGTATATGTATATACATGCATACACATACACACACACACACACACACACACACACACACACACACACATATATATACATACATATATATATATATATATGAGAGTTCTTTAATTTTCATAACATTTTATGGATTATATGTGAACATTATGTAATGAAACCCAAACTCAAGCATCAATTCCGAGTCCTCCCATTTCTTCTGCCTACCTTTGAGGTCCCCCAAAAGAAAGAAGAAAATAATAAAAAGGGAAAAAGAAAGACAAAACAATTTTAATTTGTGTTGCACATATACTCAATGAAGCAGTCAGACCTCCTGTACCAGTTCCTTACAGAAAAACCAGACAGTTGAAAGAAACAAATAAAATTTTTCAATTGCTGAAAGTGAAAATATCAGCAATAAATAAATGTCCTTCCTTCCCTACCTGCACACCTACCAAAGGACCTCAATTCTGTAAAGCTACACTTAAACATCCTTATCACAATTCTTAAGAGTTCTCTTAAGTAGCTTTCTGCCTCAGCTGTTCTTTTTGGAGGGTGGGGTAGAGGTAAAGATTGCTACAGAAGCCTTATATGGCCCTCTTTCTCAACTGTGAGTGTGCAGTTATCAATTTCACGTTAAAAGTTGCTTCATTGTCCTCTACAGTAGCAGTAGCATGCATCATGAACTGAAACATGGTTTTATCCACAGCACAAACCACAGACATCCACATGATTCTCAGTTTCAGCATACATCACTGATTCAAGCATGTTCTCCTGGGGCAGAACAGACCATGGACACCATCCTGGACCTCTGGTGCTGCACAGACCATGAACACTATCACAGCCCTTGGTGGCAGAAATAAAGGAAGAAATTAAAGGCATCCTAGAATTCAATAAAAATGAAAACACAAAACCGAACCTTATGGAACACAATGAAAGCTATGGATTAATGAAAGTTTATAGTATTCAATGTTTCATAAGGAAACTGGGAAGATCTCATATTAGAAACTTAGCACATTTGAAAGCTCTAGAACAAAGAACCAAGCATACCCAAGAAACAGACACAGCAAGAAATAGCAAAGCTGAGGGCTGAAATGGACAAAACAAAACAATACAATGAAACAGAGTCGGTTCTTTGAGGAAATCAACAGGTAGACAAATGCATATCTAAACCAAACAAAAGACTAAAATAAAATATCCAAATTAACAAAATCAGAAAAGAAATGAGAGAAATAGCAACAGACATCTAGGAAATCCAAAAAAAAAATCATCAGGTCATACTTCAAAAGCCAGTACTGCACAAAACTAGAAAATCAAAAGAAATAGACAATTTTCATGATAAATACCAATTACCAAAGTTATACCAATGGTGGAAGAGGTTCTTCTGTTCATGTGTTGCTTTCATAGAGAAACTGCTTTGGGCCTGATAGGGCAGAACTTAGGTAGCTGCAGAAGACAGAACTAAATTCTGGAAAGAAGGCAGAGTGAGAGATACCATGGAACTTCTGCCTGAGATGGACGCTGGATAGAATCTTGCCAGTAAGCCACAGTCACATGGCGATACACAGATTAATAGAAATGGATTAAATTAAGAATTAAGAATTAGCCAATGAGAAACTAGAGCCAATGGGTCAAGCAGTGTTTTAATGAATACAGTTTCAGTGTTGTCATTTCAGGTGTAAGCTAGCCAGGCAGTCAGGACAAACAAGCCGACTCTCCTTGCAGCACACCAAGAGCAGATAAACAATTGAAATATACTTATAAACCCTAAGAAAATAGAATCAGTCATTAAAAGTCTCTGGCCAAAACAACCCAGGAACAAATGGATTTCACAAAGAATTCCACCAGCCTTTCAAAGAAGAGCTAATGCCAATACTTTCCAAATTATTCCACAAAATAGAAACAAACAAAATAAATGTTGATGGTGGGTCTCTCTCTCTTTTATGGGCATTGCAATAAATCTGTAAATTGCTGTTGGTAAAATTACATTTTACTATGTTAATCCTGCCTACCCAAGGGCATGGCAGATCTTCCCACTTTCTGGTGTCTTCTTTAATTTATTTCTTTAAAGATTTAAAGTTCTTGTCATACAAGTCTTCCACATGTTTGGTTAGAGTTGCTTGGAGATATTTGATGCTATTCATGGTTTTTGTAAAGGGTAATGTTTCTCTGATTTCTTTCTCAGCCCATTTATCATCTGTGTAAAGGAAGGCTACAGATTTTTTTTTTATTTAATCTTGTATCCTGCTACATTACTGAAAGTATTTATGAGTTGTAGAAGTTTCTTGGTAAAATTTTTTGGGTTGCTTATATAAACTATCATATCATCAGCAAATAGTGAGTGTTTGAGTTCTTATTTTCTGGTTTGTATGCTCTTGATCTCCTTTTGTTGTCTTATTACTCTAGCTAGGACCTCAAGAACTATATTGGCTAGATAAGGAGAGAATGGACAATCATGTCTTGTTCCTGATTTCAGTGGGATCACTGGGTTTTCTCTCCATTTAGTTTGATTATGGCTATTGACCTGCAATATATTCCCTTTATTATGTTTAGGTATGTTCCTTATATCCCTGCTGTCTCCAAGACCTTTATCCTGAAGGGATGTTGTATTTTTTTAAAAGCTTTTTCAGTATCTAATGAGATGATATGTGGTTTTTATTTTTCAGTTTGTTTGTATGGTGGTTTACATTGACAGATTTTCCTATGCTGAACCATCCCTCTGAGATGAAGCTGACTTCATCTCTGAGATGAAGCAGACTTTATCTCTGAGATGAAGCTGACTTGATCATGGTGGATGATGGTTCTGATGTGTTCTTGGATTCGATTTGCCAATATCTTAATTAGCATTTTTGCATCAATGTTCATGAGTGATATTGGTCTTTCTTAGTAATGTCTTTATATGGTTTGTATATCAGAGTAAGTGTAGCGTCAAAAAAGAGTTTGGCAATGTTCCTTCTGTTTCTATTGTGTGGTAAAATTTGAGGAGTATAGGTATGAGTTCTTTGAAAATCTTGTAGAATTCTGAGCTGAAACCATCTGTCCCTGGGCTTTTTCTTTTCTTTTCTTTTCTTTCTTTGTTTTTGGTTGGGAGACTTTTGATGACTGTTTCTATTTCTTCAGCAGTTATAGGTCTGTTTAATTTGCTTATCTGGTCTTGATTTAATTTTGGTAAGTGATATTTATCCAGAAAGTTGTCCATTTCCTTTAAGTTTTCCAATTTTGTGGAGTACAGGTTTTCAAAATATGACTTGATGATTCTCTGGATTTCCTCCGTGTCTGGTGTTATGTCCTGTTGACAGGGGTTTGTGTCCCACCAAGTCCTGCAGTCATTCAATCCCAAAGAAATACACTGACGTCTACATTAATTATAAAACTGGTTGGCCCAGTAGCTCGGGATTCTTATTAATTCTTGTAACATATTAGCCCATATCCTTGTCTACGCTAGCCACACGGCTTCATACCTTACTTGGTGAGTCAGTCACATCTTGCTTCATCTGCAGCTGGGTCATGACTGCAGAATGATTCTTCCTCTTCCCATAATTCTCCTGTTTCATTGCCTGCCTCTACTTCTTGTATGGTTGCCCCACCTATAATGTTCCCATTTTCATTTCTGATTTTGTTAATTTGGATAGTCTCTCTCTCTGTCTTTTGGTTAGTTTGGATAAAAGTTTGTCTATTTTGTTGAGTTTCTTGAAGAACCAACTCTGTGTCTCATTGATTCTTTGCATTGTTTTCTTTGCTTCTATTTTGTTGATTTCAGCTCTCAATTTGATTATTTCCTTCTGTCTAATTCTCTTTGGTGAGATTGCTTCTTTTTGCTCTAAAGTTTTCAAATTTTCTGTTAATTTACTAGTGTGGGATTTTTTTTTCCAGCTTCTTTGCGTAGGTATTTAGTGCTATGAACTTTGCGCATAGCATTGCTTTCACTATGCCCCATAAATTTGGGAATGTGTGGTCATTTTCATTGCATCTTATGAAGTCTTTAATTCCTCCCTTTATTTCTTCCTTGATCCATTGATAATTCAGGTGAGCATTGTTTAATTTCTATGCGTTTGTGGGCTTTCAGGAATTAGTATTGTTGTTGAATTCTACTTTTAAGTCATGGTTATCTGATAAGATACATGGGGTTATTCCAATTTTTGTATATATTGAAGTTTGTTTTGTTACTGAGTATGTGGTCAGTTTTTGAGAAGGTTCCATGAGATATTGAGAAGAAGGTATATTCTTTTATGTTTTGATGGAATATTCTATAGATGTCTGTTCAGTCCATTTGAGTCATAACATATGTTATGTTATGTAAGGAATAAGTTCCCTTATTCCTCTGTCCATTTTTTTGTCTAACTGACCTATCCAGTGGTGAGAGGGGAGTGTTAAAGTCTCCCACTATTAGTGTGTGGGGTTTAATGTATGACTTAAGCTTTAGTCATGTTTCTTTTATATATGAGGGTGCCCTTGTATTTAGGGCACAGATGTTCAGTACTGAGATTTCCTCTTGATGGATTTTTCCTGTGACTAATATGAAATGTTCCTCTTGTCTCTTTTGATTGATTTAAGCTTGAAGTCGATTTTGTTAGATATAGAATAGCTGTATCAGCTTCTTTCTTAGGTCCATTTGATTGGAATTTTTTTCCCAACTTTTTCCTCTGAGACAATGTCTGTCCTTGAGGTTGAAGTGTTTTTCTTGTATGCAGCAGAAGGATGGATTCTGTTTTCATATCCAATCTGTTAACCTGTGTCTTTTGCTAGGTGAGTTGAGATCATTTATATTAAAAGATATTAATGACCAAGGGATTGCTATCTCCTCTTAATTTAGTTTTCATTGTTGGTGATGTTACTTTGGGTTTTTTCCTTTCTTTGAGATTTGCTTATGTGGTATCATCAATTGTCTGTATTTTTTGTTGATGTAGCTAACCAACTTCCTTGGGCTGGAGTTTTTCTTCTAGTATTTTGTGTTGAGCTGGGTTTGTGGCTAGGTTTTGGTTAAATCTAGTTTTGTCATGGAATATCTTGTTTTGTTCTCCTATGGTGATTGAAAGTTTTGCTGCATATAGTAGTCTGTGATCTCTTAATGTCTGCATAACACTTGACCACAACCTTCTGGATTTCATTGTCTCCAGTGAGAAGTCAGGTGTAATTCTGATAGGTCTGCCTTATTTCTTACTTGGCCTTTTTTCTTTACAGCTCTCAATATTCTTTCTTTACTCTGTATGTTTAGTGTATTGATTATTATGTTGCCACATTAAACGGGGACTTTTTTATCCAGTCTATTTGGTGTTCTGTATGCTTCTTGTATCTTCATAGGCATATCTTTCTTTAGGTTGGGAAAGTTTTCTTCTATGATCTTGTTAAATATATTTTCTGTGCTTTTGAGTTGAACTTAACCTCCTTCTTCTATATTTATTATTCTTAGGTTTGGTCTTTTCATGGTGTCCTATATTTTCTGGATGTTTTGTACTAAGCTTTTGCTTGATTTAATGTTTTCTTTGACTTATGAGTCTATTTCCTCTATTGTATCTTCAGTGCTTAAGAGTCTCTCTTCTATCTCTTGTATTCTGCTGTTTATGCTTGCATTTGTGATTCCTGATCTCTTTCTCATAATTTCTATCTCTATAATTCCCTCAGCTTGTGTTTTCTTTATTGTCTCTTTTTCAGTTTTCAAATCTTGAATAGTTTCTTTCACATACTTGATTGCTTTTTTTTGTTTTCTCTAAGGGATTTGCTAATGTCTTCCAATTTTTTGTTTGCCTTTTCCTCCATTTTTTGAGGGAATTTCTCATTTCCTCTTTAAGAGTCTTAAGCATTCTCCAGAAATTATCTTTTATGTCATTTCTTGTGCTTCATCTATGTTTGGTTGTTCAAGTCTTGCTGTTGTAGGGTCTTTATATTTTACTGGTGTCATGTTGTTCTTTGTGCTGCATGTGTTCTTACCTTGTCTATTCATTTTTACCTCTAATTGATGTGATTGGGATTGTCTGTGACTCTGATGAATAATCTTCTAGGTTCCAGTGGATCCAAGGCTCAGATGGTTGTTCCTCATGGTACAGTCAGTGCCAGGGTTCTAGATATCCCATTGGTCACTCAGTATTCCTGGAGGTCGCTCAGCACTCCTGGGGTTTACTCCATCCCCTTGGTGTTTGCTGTCTCAGGCCTGATCTGGCCTAAGTTGCTGGCTCAGACCTGTTTCTGCTAATGTCCCTGATCTGGATCCAGTCCTGCAGAGGTCCTGGCTTGGGGGTTGATCCTTCAAAGGTCTCTGACTCTGATCTACTCCCTCAGAGGTCCCAGACTTAGGTGTGCCTCGACCTGCAGAAGACCTGACTCAGGCCTACTCCCTCAGAGGTCCAAGACTTATGCCCAGACCCATGGAGGTTTCTGATTCCTGTCTAGTCCTTTGGAGGTACCAGACCCACGCCTGGACCCACAAAGGTCCTGGCTCAGACCTATTTCCTCAGAAGTCCCAGATCCATGCCCAGGTCCATGCTGAGACACACAGAGGTCTTAGCTCAGGCCTAGTTCTGCAGAGGTCCCAGACTCTTGCCCAGACCCTCAGGGGTCCTGGCTCAAATCTACTCCCTCGAATCCCAGATTCATGCCTGCACCCACAGTGGTCTCTGGTTCTGGCCTACTCACTCAGTGGTTGCTCCTCTGTACCTGCTCCTGTGGAGTTTGTTGTCTCAGGTCTGCTCTGGCCCAGGTTGCTGGCCCAGTCCTCCTTTTGCAAATGTCCCTGGGCTGGATCCACTCCTGCTTCCATCGCATGTTGTTGGCTCAGTCCTGCTCTTGTGGAGTCTGCTGCCTCAGGCCTCACAAAATCCTTTTCTATATTAAATAATTTAACCCTTAAACCCAAGTTATAGATAAGAAAATTGAGACAGAAATAGTGTAACACTCCTTAAAGGAACACAGCTTGAAAATGGAAGTATTTGTACCACAAGTGAGGAAGTCTGCCCCCAAAGTCCATAATCTTAGTAACCAAAGCATACTGTCATATACAGTGGTCTATTAGTCAAACACGGTGAATAAGAGGGAGTCCTATAAGAGACACTGGTTGCCTCACATATGACATTACCCTCACCTTCCTGGGGGACTGTTTTAGAAAAATGAGGAAGGAAATAAAATCTTCCTCCAGAGACAGTATCAGGGGTGGAAAAAGTCCTATTTCATCACCATATGTTTGGGAGGCCAGCAGCCAAGTACTAAGCTGCCTTCATGGCTTGAGTACTGATAGCAACCACAGGCTGCGGAGCCTCAGTTTGTCCTGACACAGCCCCAGAGTAAGGGAAGACCTTACGCAAAATATCTTTATGTTTATGCTCCTCCTAGCTTCAACTAAGCTTGTTTATACACCTAAAATACCTATTGCTGGGTATTAATTTGTTTCTTAGTACTTATTTGTTCTTTTTTGTATGTTTTGCTCTAAGTTCTCATATTTTCATCTGTCTTGTACTTTTAGTGTTGTTGTTACTTCTAAGTACAAATGTTTTAAAGATATTCTTTTTTAATTCTTTGAAAATTTTACACAATATATTTTAGTCATGTTCTCCCCTCTCCAACTCCTTCCTTGTAGTGAGGAGCCGCGGGCAGGCTTGCTTTTCACCCTGCCCGGCTCCCGCATGGCTAGCTTAGCCCCGGAAATAACAACACACAAATTGTATTCATTTAAACACTGCCTGGCCCATTATCTCTAGAGAGTTAGTTACTGGCTAACTCTCACATCTTGATTAACCCATTTCTAATAATCTGTGTAGCACCACGAGGTGTGGCTTACCGGGAAAGATTCAGCATGTCTGACCTGGTTGCTGGCTCCATGGCGTCTGCCTCATTGCCCTCTTCCCAACATTCTGTTCTGTTTACTCCGCCTATCCTAATTTTCTGTCTTATCAAAGGGCCAAGGCAGTCTCTTTATTAACCAATGAAAATAACACATAGACAAAAGACCCACCTATATCACTTATGACCCATCCTGCTTCTCTACACTCAACTTTGTGTAGTTTTTAAATTAGTGAGCCCAATTGCACTGCCTGTATTACTCCTAGGGGAGTGGCCATTCACTGATGCATGGTCGACCTTAGAGACACCACATCTCTTAAAAGAACTTACTCTGCCTGACTTCTAGCAGATGGCCATTGAAGGGGTGAGTGTGCTTCAGGCCGAGGCAGGGTCATGATGAGGAGGAGCATGGGCGTTCCCCGACCCCATAGAAGCCCAGGTCACACTGCAGTACTGGCTCCCCCCTCCCGCCTGCCATCCCAACTCCAATCCAGGTACGAATTCCTATATTTCTCCCTTCCCCCTGGGGCCATAAAATTTCCCCAGCTCAGCTGCCTTGCAAGCTGGGCCTGGGCTGTAGGCGCATCCTGGAAAGAGGGAGTGCCTGTGCTTCAATAGCCTGCCTGAGGAAAGGTGGGCATTCTGTCAGTGAAGTCCCTGCCCAAGAAGGGAACCTGACCTAGTAACAGAAGTTCCAATAGAGAACATTTGAATTAAGAGATGGGCAGACGCCAAGGCAAGACCTCATCCAACAATCTGAAAAACAACACGAAAACACCAGATCCCAAGGACCCTACAATAGAAGGACTTGAACACCTTAACCCAGAAGAAGTGGAAAAAGTGCCATTATGAAAGCAATAGAGTCCCTTAAACAGGATATGAATAACTCCCTTAAAGAATTGGATGAGAAATATAACAAAAAGTTTGAAGAAATGAGTATAGAAATTGATGAGAAATATAACAAAAAGTTTGAAGAAATAAGTAAATCCGTGAATGAGACCCTGAGAAACCAAGAAAAAACAATCAAACAAGTAAAGGAAACAGTTCAAGAATTGAAAACTGAAATGGAGGCAATGAAGAAATCACAAACCGAGAACCGGCTGGATATGGAAAACCTAGGTAAACGAACGGAGACTACAGAATCAAGCATAACCAATAGAATACAAGAGATAGAAGAACGAATCTCAGATTCTGAAGATACCATAGAGAAAATAAATGCTCTGGTCAAAGAAAACAGCAAATCCAACAAATTCTCTTCACAAAACATTCAGGAAATCTGGGACACAATAAAAAAACCAAATCTAAGAATAATAGGGATTGAAGAAGGAGAAGAACTGCAGATCAAAGGCCCAGAAAATATATTCAACAAAATTATAGAAGAAAACTTTCCCAACCAAAAGAACGATATTCCTATGAAGGTTCAAGAAGCATACAGAACACCGAATAGACTGGATCAGAAAAAAACATCCCCTCGCCATATAATAATCAAAACACAAAACATACAGATTAAAGAAAAAATTTTAAGAGCTGCAAAGGAAAAAGGTCAAGTAACTTATAAAGGTAAACCTATCAGGCTAACACCGGACTTCTCTATGGAAACCATGAAAGCCAGAAGATCCTGGATAGAGGTACTGCAGAAACTAAGAGACCATGGATGCAAACCCAGACTACTATACCCAGCCAAGCTATCGTTCACTATCAAGGGAGAAAACAAAATATTGCAGGATAAAAACAAATTTAAACAATACGTAGCTACAAATCCAGCCTTATAGAGAATATTAGAAGGAATCCAACATTCCCAACACTGCCTACAATAACTCAAACATCTAGTGACCATTCACAAGCACAAATCAAAGGAGGAAAACACATAAACTCTACTACCTAAAAAAAAAAAAAATGACCAGAGTCAACAACCACTGGTCATTAATATCACTTAATATCAATGGACTCAATTCACCTATAAAGAGGCACAGACTTAGAGATTGGATACAAAAACAGGATCCAACATTCTGCTGTTTACAAGAAACATACCTCAACCACAAAGACAAACACCTACTCAGAGTAAAGGGTTGGGAAAAGGTTTTCCAAGCAAATGGACCTAAGAAACAAGCGGGTGTGGCCATTCTAATATCTAACAAAATTGACTTCAAACTAAAATCAATCAGAAGAAATGAAGATGGACATTTCATACTCATAACTGGAACAATTCATCAGGAGGAAGTCTCAATCCTGAATATCTATGCTCCTAATATAAAAGCACCCACATATGTAAAAGAAACTCTTCTAGAACTCAAGGCAGTCATCAAACCACACACACTAATAGTAGGAGACTTCAACACTCCTCTCTCACCAATGGACAGGTCAATCAGACAGAAACCAAACAGAGAATTAAGACATTTATTGGAGGTATTGAATCAAATGGACTTAACAGACATCTATAGAACACTCCACCCAAATAGGAAAGAATATACCTTTTTCTCTGCAGCTCATGGAACCTTCTCGAAAATTGACCACATACTCAGTAACAAAGCAAACTTCCACAGATACAAAAAAATATTAGTAACCACCTGTGTCTTCTCAGATCACCATGGACTAAAATTAGAATTCAACAGCAATGCTTCCCCCAGGAAGCCAACAAACTCATGGAAGTTGAACAGTCAACTACTAAATCACCCCTGGGTCAAGGAAGAAATAAAGAAAGAAATTAAACTATTCCTTGAATTTAATGAAAACAAAAACACAACATACTCAAACCTATGGGACACTATGATAGCAGTGCTAAGAGGAAAGTTCATAGCACTAAGTGCCCAATTAAAGAAAACGGAGAAAGCACACATTGGAGACTTAACAGCACACTTGAAAGATCTAGAAAAAAAAGCTGAGTCACCCAGGAGGTCTAGAAGACTGGAAATAATCAAATTGAGGGCTGAAATCAACAAAATAGAAACACAGAAAACAATCCAAAGAATCAATTAATCAAAAAGCTGGTTCTTGGAGAAAATCAACAAGATTGACAAACCCCTAGCCAAATTAATCAAACGGCAGAGAGAGAACATGCAAATTAATAAGATCAGAAATGAAAAGGGGGACATAACCACAGACACAGAGGAAATTCAGAGAATCATTAGATCTTACTATGAAAGTTTATGTGCCACAAAGTTGGAAAATGTAAAAGAAATGGACCTTTTTTTAGATAAGTACCATATACCAAAGTTTAACCAAGAACAGGTGAACAATCTAAATAGACCTGTTAGTTGCGAAGAATTAGAAACTGTTATCAAAAATCTCCCTACCAAAAAAAGCCCAGGACCAGATGGTTTCAATGCAGAATTCTACCAGAACTTACAGGAAGAGCTAATACCTATACTGCTTAACGTATTCCACAATATAGAAACAGAAGAGTCATTGCCTAACATCTTTTATGAAGCTACAGTTACCCTAATAACAAAACCACACAAAGACACAACCAAGAAAGAGAATTACAGGCCAATCTCACTCATAAACTTCAACGCGAAAATTCTCAATAAAATACTGGCAAACCGAATCCAAGAACACATTAGAAAAATTATCCATTATGATCAAGTTGGCTTCATTCCAGAGATGCAGGGCTGGTTCAACATACTCAAATCTATCAATGTAATCCATCATATAAATAAACTGAAAGAAAAAACCATATGATCATCTCACTAGATGCTGAAAAAGCATTTGACAAAATTCAACACCCATTTATGATAAAGGTGTTGGAGAGAATGGGGATACAAGGATCATACCTAAATATAATAAAAGCAATATACAGCAAGCCGACAGCTAACATCAAACTGAATGGAGAGAAACTTAAAGCCTTTCCACTAAAATCAGGAACGCGACAAGGCTGTCCACTCTCTCCATATCTCTTCTATATAGTGCTTGAAGTTCTAGCAATAGCAATAAGACAACATAAGGAGATCAAGGGGATTCGTATTGGAAAGGATGAAGTTAAACTTTTGTTATTTGCTGACGATATGATAGTATACATAAGTGACCCCAAAAACTCTACCAAAGAACTCCTACAGCTGTAAACACCTTAAGTAACGTGGCAGGATACAAGATTAACTCCAAAAAATCAGTGGCCCTCCTATACACAAAGGATAAAGAAGCAGAGAGGGAAATCCGAGAAACATCACCTTTCATGATAGCCACAAATAGCATAAAAT